>NC_034409.1:65761004-65954296 GCF_002078875.1 Numida meleagris | reverse complement strand
TCTTCCTTCCTTCCTTCCTTCCTTCCTTCCTTCCTTCCTTCCTTTCTTCCTTCCTTCCTTCCTTCCTTCCTTCCTTTCTTTCTTCCTTCCTTCCTTCCTTCCTTTCCTTCTTTCCTTCTTTTTCCCCTAGTCTAGCAAAGCACTCATTTGCATTCAAGACTCTACATACTGATAACTTTGGGGGCAAATTTACCTCTAACTTCATCCGGAGTCACAGCAGAACTGAAGTTCGCCTGCTGTGCTCAAGAGCTGAATTCCCTCACAATCTGTATTTTTGTTTTCCTCTAAGCAACCCCCCCCCTTCCAGCTCCTTGAAGTTGACAGGCTGCTTCCTGCTCCTTGATCTGTGAATCACGATGCAAATGCCAATCGCTATTCCCCTGTGAAATTAAATTAGGTATCAGAGCACAGTGTGAGCAATAAGTTTCCTAAGACACCAGCCCTAAAGAAACTGTACTCTCTCTTTCCCCAGCTAAAGAAAGCAGGGTCAAGTTAGTTATTACTCTTTATAGTCCACAACCTCAACCAGCCTGCTCTGAGCAAACTTAAAATAATTTCTCCACTTCCGAGACACGAGTATAATGGTACCAAATTTAAAGAGTCCAATAATTCACTGTATTTATTCGTGTGTTCTTCTGTAACCAGTTAACACCATGCGAATTACAGCAATGCTTAACATACACAGAATACCATGATAAATCACCAGAACTTAGGGCATGTCATACAGCTGGAAAACTGGTAAGACAAGGGTAAGCAACATTAACACATGGCTTACTGAGCAGGAACAGGGGGTAGATGTGGTGTTGCTGTTTCATGCCTTTCGATAGCACTTTGTTAAGCTAGAAAATATTCACACTTACAAAGATCATGTGGTTATGCTGCCCCATGTCTTTTTTTCAGACAGATGGCCCTTGGTAACTTACATGCATCTTGGTCACTGCTGTGTACTCTGAGCAAAGAAACACCATGGGGGCACGCTCAGAAGCTGAAACTGGTAGAAAATGAAACATAATATATGAAAAGCTGGTTTGAGAGCAAAGGTTATTGCCCATTCTGGAGCCTATGGTAATCTCACGTTGGTTCAGGGGAGTTTTAAACTGTGATGTCTGAATCCAAACCAGACTGCTTAGCCTCCTTTCTGCATCACCACAGAGCCCATGGGATCCAGCCAAGATTCTCACACTTGCTTCAGGGAAAAATAAAAAGCACTCCCACCTTTCATTCTCAGTCAAGAGTGAGAATGTCAGAGACAGTTGTTTGACCTGAGAAACCAGTTCAAGCCCCAGATTGGTCATGTGCAATAAACAGAAGGCTTCCACTGCCACACACTTCCCCAACATCCATGTTCTCCCCTGTAGGCTTTGCAAGTTCATCCAGGATCATTTCTTCACGGTCTCTGTCCACAGGAAATCTAATCAAAAGCTCCTCCTCTTCTGGTTTAGCTGTCAGACATGGGCTGCTGCCAGAGGTACCACGTCAGTAGCGGACTGATCTGTCTTTCAAGCACTGCCACGGCCTCTGCCCAGCTGCTATGGGAATGGCTCAGGCACAGCAAAGTAAACTGTTTTAATCTTGTGCATCTGCTACAGAGTTCCCAGTCAAGTGTTCAAAAGTGTAAAAGGACGAAGTCTCATCTCAGTGCATAGATCACATCACAATCCGTGCTCCAACGGTACTGCCTGAAATCTTCAAAAGCTAAATTCAAATAGCTGCTCTTCTATGGTAGTATTTATCACAGTGCTGGACTTGCATGTTTGTTCTGCAAGTTACTGAGTTACCTGCACCAAGGAGTCTATAAGTAACCTTCTCTGAGCTAAGCTATATGTCTGTTTATTGCCCTAAATTCTCAAAAGTATCCTTTTGTCATTAGCAAGCAAGCAAACAACAACAACAACAACAACAAAAAACTCTACAAAGCACAACCATCTGGAAGCTTTCAATATTTGGTATCCAAACAAATGCGAAGCAAAACCTTCATCTATGCATGCCTCTTATCAGGTCTGATTAAGGTAACAATATCCCACAAAAGGCCCTATGGGTCTCTAGAAGGTGCAGAGCACTCATTGCCTGTACAGTTAGCAAAAGCTTTAGACCACTTCTGGGAATGCAAATGAATGAGATCCACGTGACCTCAGTAATAAAAGGCTCCTGTCTCTTTGCAAAGCATTGAAATGCCATCTGGCAATTTAGTTGACGTCAGCAAGCGCAGAAAAACAACAACCGCCTCCTCCAAAAAAGCAAAAGCCATGGGCAGGAGGGGGAGGAATGCAGCCCTCCTCCGTGTGTGTGCACTTCAGGCTGCTGTTCCCAAAAACCTGCAGTAGCAGCAGTGCTGCCAGCCCACAGCCCCATAATTCAGGAACAGGCAGTGCAGGCAAGCACGCCGTTCTCTCCTGCTCTTGCATCTTGCATCTGCAGATTTCCTTGGGGGGGGGGGGAAGGAGTTTTTTCTGCTCTCCTTAAGCTGCTGGAGGTTTTCAGAGTATCTGGTTAAGTCTCATCGAAAAGTTCGGTATCACTGAGCAGCCACAAGTTCCCTACCAACAGCTGAAGATACAAAACATTAACCCCTAAGCTCTATATCTTCTCCTTTAACTCTGTCTTGTCACTGTAAGGTTGCTGCAAGTTTTATACGGGGAACAAATCTCTACAGGGAAAGACAGAAGGCTTTCAGCAACACCCTGGTACATTTGCAGAGTATGGAAAAAGCACCACTCATGTTAGCTACTTTTGCCTAGATTTCTTGCAAACTCATCTGGAACACAAGGAAGGAAGATCTGTACTATTTATGTAAAATCTCACACAAACTTTTAATGATGAGAAGCAATAAATGACCCAAGACATTGAATAAATGATATTCAAATCCTGCAGGGGTAATATTGTAAGCTGCAGTTACTAATTTTACATTATATTTAGTAGAAGGCATAATATTGCTCCTAAGAATTACATACCAATAGACACAGAACAAAAACACCACCACATGCACAAAATATTCAAGCACAATGCCTACATTTTAAGCTTATTATAAGCTACATTCCCTGTGATGAGCTAAAATAGTGCAATACCATCACATCTGCATGCAAACTAACACAGACATCTATTTGTATTAAAGGAGTTAATTAAAGGAGTTTGGTGTTAGCAAAGACTCCTCCAGTTATTTCTGATCTCCATGAACAATCCATATTAAAATGCAGAAAGGGGCAACAGTGCAGCACCAGAACCCAACATCAAGAGGATGGATGTGTCTTCCGTATGCTGCATTGAAATCCTGAAGTGAGAAGTTTCTAAGTTACTTTTAGTGAGGGACACAAAATTTTATGGTAACTTTGAGAAAGAAACTCAACCCCCACAACACTGTTTCTCAAAAGATGAGGACCCGGCTCCACACCAATGAGGTGATGATGAGGAGGGAGAGATGAAGGGAGGAGGCCACACAAAAGTTGTCTCACTGAAGCAGTGTCACATAATGCATATTCCTAAGGCTCTAAAGGACCACATCTCCCTGACTACATATACAAACCTGCCTGAAGCAATAATCCCTTTCTCCCCCTGCTTACTCCCCCTTTCTCCCTCCTTCACTACATGTCCTTTTACTGAATGAAACCAAGGCATTTTTGCTTACAAAACCACTCATTGAATTCCTAATCTCTGCCTTAATGTAATTTTTTTAAGAGCAAGTCAAAGCAGCACTGTGTAAATAACTGCAATTAGACAGCTCTGCCTGGAAATCGTAAAGTTTTCCTTGCTCCCATCTTAAGCTTGAAAGTTTATGCTCAGTTCAGCTCAGCCAACCCAGAAATGAACAAAACTCTCAACAACTGACTACTGTCTGCTAGCATATGGGCAATTACAAGGAAAGTGTGTGTTTAATTGAGTTAGTTATAAATTGTCATACAGGAATAAATCAGAGAATGAAGGGGAGATACAGCTATTCCCTGCTGCCATTTCATGTACAAACACTTAATACTTCTTCATTGACTTCATAAAATACATAAATAATAAAAACATCTTTCCATAACTTCTGGGTACCGAGTCTCCACTTGAAGCTGTAAGAGAATAAGCTTCCATTTGCAAAGGTGACAGACTGGACACAGATTTTCTGAATTTTCCTCCTATCTCTCAGACCACTATCAGTTTGAAGATAAACAACCTACAAATGACACAACTAATTCCCACTCAGAGATTCTGCTTACAGAAATCTAAAGCGAAGCTTACATTCAGCAATAAATATGAAATTTCCATGCCTTCTTTCACTTGATCTAGAATAATACTTCAAGGAACCCATGAGAAACACAGCCTAGATGTTTGCCCACACGACTGCAAGAGAGAGCAAGATACCTCTCCATTCATTCCAGTCCTTTACTCAAAAGAAATACAGCTTCTAAGAGGCAATCTGACAAATGTGAGAGTTTCACCTCCTGAAGCTCCTGCAGATCCTGGTGCTCCCCAGCCACACGTCCCAAGAAAACTCTTAGGAGCTCCACTCTAATGAGCTTTCAGTTCCTAATTATCACATGAACTTTCAGCTTCTAATTATCACAAAGTCCAGATGGACAGACAACATTGTGGATTCTCAAATGAACCTTGTTTTAAGCGTTGTGAGGAATATTCAGACATTGCAACATGCGTATGCTAAATGTGACTTATTCAAAGGGATGCCCTTATTTACTAAAGGAAATCAGTATCATGTGCAGGTCCTTTCCCACAAACATTTGTTTATTCTTGTTTGGATAGCATTTCTTAGTTTTTGCAACTTGTTTTGGGGTGTTTGAATAGTTCAAGTCTTCACTCAGCAGATAAATCTACTGTTTAATACTGTGATAGGTACCTGGATGTCTCCTCTTGATCCTTACACTCCCCCCCTACAATTTCACAGGACCTCAAGGGATATATTTTTTAAAACAGCTCACTTAGTGGCACTTGGCTACCTAAATTAGGATATATACTGTCTGGCGTGTTACAAGTTTGGTACTTGCTGTCTCCATCTAATGATACTCAGACATTTGAAAATCAGGAATTGAGGTTTTACATTTGGGCACTAAAACAACAACAACAACAACAACAACAACAACAAACAAACCCCCAAACAAACAAAGCAAACAGGATGAGTATTGTAGTTTCTGTACACCAAGTACTTTAACTGGCCCTTTGGGCTGGAGGTAGCACCTATGCAACCAACTCACCAGCTACAGCAGGGGACCCTTCCCACAGTCAGTTCTAAAAGGTCATCAGCCCAAGAGTCTTAGCATATGCCATGCTGACTGACAGTTCTAGAAGATTCTGGCTGACTCTGGTAACCAGTTATCCACCACTCAGGAGTATTACACCATATAACACCAACCCAGCCATCCTGAGAACTTTATTTTTAGGAGGCTGGGTGTGAGAGAGAGCAGGAAGAGATGGACAGAGGGGTTGTAAAATGCTAGGAAGGGAAAATACATATTTATAAGCAAAACAGTGACACACTGCAGCAGCATTTTGGGCTTTTCCTCATGTCTGCTGATAACTGGAATAACTTGTAATAGACTATTTCATGCTTGACATGACAATTTTTCATCAATATTATTACATAATAGTCTGGATTTGAAGGTCAGAAATAAATAGTCATTTTGTTTTCAACCCCAAAGGGAGCATTTTCAGGTTGTCAGTGATCTTTAATGGATTTTGATAGAAACAATTTCTCTTTTTGCCTTTTCAGTCCTGAGAATAGAGTTGAGCAAGCCAAAGCCCCCAGAGGCATCATCTGAGCCAGGACATTTCCCCTGGCCATTACAGGAATACATTCCATGCAGCAGGGTGAGAGGTGATCCTAAAGCATTTCCGTAAGCTAGAAGGCCTGGTGGGTATTCACTCATTGGATCTTCTGATAACATCACAAATAGACCCAGCTTTATGTGAATTGCTTTCCTTACGTTGTCCTCTCAAGGGTCCTCACCCCTCATTTCAGGTCCCCAAAAGTGGTAAGCAGTGTAGGGCTCGTTCCCCTCAGGGGGCTGTGCCAGCCCCTCTCCTGGTGTCAGGTCCCAGCATGTCCTTATGAGACCCCCTTGATGCCTAAAAGCCATGAGGAGGCTGCAGACTTCAGTGCCTTACAAAAAAATTTTTAAGAATGCTTTTAACCTCCCAAATTTAATACTGAAGCATTCATTAAAAAGTTAATATAAAACCAAGGACATCCATGTGGTTGTGTCATTTAGGATGCCTCCTCTCTGAGTCTCTCTGCCGAAAGCTCTGCATTTCCCAGCTCCCAGCTGGCAGCCTGGGAGGAATGCGACCTCCACACAACATGGGCAGCCACCACAAAGCCAGCAGTCGAAGGTGACACAGAAATCCTGGCCTCACGCACTGAAGGGTGAAATGCTTGCAAGGCCACCTACTATTGCACTCATTAAGTGGAGGACGCCACTCTTACCACGTGCCTGTGACTGTGTCCCATGGAGCGCTCACCTGAGCAAACTTCACAGAGGTCTGTGACACCATTCCCCACTATAAATCACAATTGCAATTCAAGTGCCGTGCTTGCATTTTTAAAGGCCATTAGCAAACAAGCTAACCAGATTTTCCAAATCTTCCAGAAGTGCTGAAGTCTTACTATCCTAGTAAGTAAAAAAAGACTCCAGATAAAATCTCTATATTAGGATAAGCAACAGTAAAACATTAGAAATAATTTGGTTGCATTATTGACATACTGACTTTTTAAAAATAGGTGTTTACCCTAATTACTAAATTTATTCCTAATGATATTACCAAACTTGGTTCTCATGCTAAAGGTCCGTTGACACTTTTATAGCAGCTTTCAGAAACCTAAGCACAGGTACATTCACAACTATATACAACAGTAATTTTTTCAAAGGAACATATTTTCAGTTTGATTACTGACAGTGGTAACTAATGCCTAACTTCAGCCTAATTTTCACTATCACCACAAAGAAAGGATATCAAGGTCAGTGAGATGCCACGGAGAGGCTGTGTGCAGATTTCAAGCTGTAACTGTGCTTACAGCCAAGTACCTCACCAAACCAGGGCCACTGTAAGTGCGAGCTGGAAGTGTGTGAGCTTAGACTGCAACAACTACGCTAGATTTGTAGCTGAGCTCTGTCACCACTGCTTTTTCAACTTTCCTATTAAAAAGACAAAATTATTTCTGAAAACGGGTAGCTAAGTCATATTTGTGAGCTTGACTTTTTGCTACCCCCTGTGTTCTCTGCCATGTGAGTCAATCCAGAATATATTTCATGTCAAAGAGCTTTAAATTTACTTACCACTATGTTAAAGTCTTTAGCGTGGAGCAACGTGACAAATTTTACCAACACTTATTAAAAATTAAAATGGAAGGGAGCAAGCCATAAATAAAATAATGCACTGGCAAAGCCTGGAGTGCAATGAATACATCTGCCCTTGCAGCACTAGCCAAACCATAGTGCTTTATCTTAGAAAAGTAGCTTGAAATAACTTTTCAGTGTATGTGATATATGACATTGCTTTTTTAAAACAGAGACTAGAGCAAGTTTTGGAGCTTCAAAGAGAAGTTATTTCCGGTGGGAGGTTTGTTTCGTTATGAACTTGACACACTGTAGTTGTGACACTGAACAGAGTTGCAATGTCAGCCTTTGGGAAGTTCATCCACACTGTAATGACAGCAGATCACATGAGCCTGACGGCAAAAAATGTCACGCATGGGGGGGTTCTTCCAAAGTTTAATTTCCCAAACAGTTTATCTTCTAGAGACACCCCCCATACTCAAATCTCAACACAGAATGAGGGCTGGAGTGACTGTTTGAATTTCTTTCTGCCTGGTGTATAATAAATCTAGTTCATGTATGGCAGTTTTGGCACCGAGCTATGTATTTGCACATTTCTGTTGGCTTAAGTCACACTTTCTGTTAGGAAAGCTGTTCAGAAAAGGTTTATTTCCTCCACTCTTATAAACTGTTGGCATAAACAACCATTCAAAAACTTAACCTCAGTTATTTGGCATTCCAATAATTTACACTGAAGCCCACAGACTCAGTTTTCCTGTTAAAAATCAGTGCGTGAATGTAAGTGAATTAACCTTCAAAATATTTAAATTCAATCTAAGAGAATAAGGGGGCGGATGACATCTGCCACGCTAGAACTTTCACTTCTGCTGCCGATTCACTGGAGAGTAGCATGGGATAACCCGTGCAGATGAATCTCAAGTTGGCAAGAAGATAAGCTGAGGAGACATCATCATTCTTTTTCCACTTCCATTCCTATCTAGGCTCCCCTGCAACACAATGTTCCCTGTTTCAGCATCACCTCTTCCTCAGTAGCTTTCTACTTCATCCATTCTTGGGAGAGAGGTGAGGGGGAGGAGGGGCATCTCCACAAATACTGTAAATATTTTTAAGAACAGGCTACACAGTAACTTCAAACAGGAGGGTAGTCGGATGGGGCCAGCGGTTCCATGTTAAACACCAGAGTACTTCAGCAGTTGCGCAGATCCACCTGAGTCATGCCTGCTGAGTGTCACAGCGGTGCCTGGTTGAAAACAGCCAGACGAATAAGACATGCATTCATTCACTGATTCATACGCAGGCAAACACACACGTGCTTTTTGGGATATCTCCCACACTGAAATAATGCAGAAGAAAAAGTAAATGCGGACAAACAATATCAGGAAAATTACTTCGTGCTTTGGAAGATCTGTTACAGTAAAGAAGATTTATATACAAGAGAAGTATTTGTGTGTGCGGTTGCAATTGAGCTTCTCGAGAAAAGTTCTGAAGAACTAAGTCTTTTGTGACTCATTAACCTAAAACTTGATTAGCAAAGTGACACACAAAACAGACAGTTTCCCAGAAGGGTTACAACACATCTACCACAGGAAAAGGAACAATGCTAACACAATCTCATACTATTCCTAGTTTGCTACACCCCCAGCAACTCCAGTCAGTTAGCTGATCCTTGAATGATTTTCCTGACATCTTTGCTACGTCATCTGAGACTAGGAATTTAAAGGCAGCTTTCTTCCTGGCCCACACAGCTTTATTGATGATAAACGCTCTGCAGCCAGCTATGAAAACAGCACTGGTAATAGCTTATGGGCAAGATTAAAGCTGGTTCCCTTGTTGAGGGCACTTTTTTGCGTTTGGCAGTAGAGTGAAGGAGGAGGCAGCAGACCACTAGGGTCAGGGGCACTTCTCAAGGAGCCATCTCCTTCAACATGAGCTGCACGGTTACTGCTGAGGCAGCAGCTGACAGTGCAGGAGGCCAGGAAGAGCAACCTGTCCACTGTCACTTTCTGCATGGAGTCTGTGGAGTATCAGACCCCCTCTTTACAATATAAACATGAGGCACTTTGACCTGAAGTGAGAACAAAGGTGTCATTGTCAATCAGCACGAGGATGGAGTCCCTATCATGTTCTGAACCAGGCACTGGGGCAGGTTCACATGCCTGAAGTGACACATGGCTCCCTCAACTCCCTACCAACCCAGCTCCTCAGGGGCTCACACAAGAACGTTGTTCAAGAAATTCCTAATACCAAAGTTATTTTTCATTCTATCCACACACCATTATGCAACCAAAACAAGTTGACTTTAAAGAGGTAGGGAAGAGAACCCACTAGACTAGAGTAACACCTTCTTCTTACAATTGCTTGTGGGCCAGCTCCAATCAAGGACTTTTTGTTTCATCTTCTTCCCTATATCCTTTAGTGCAATTCACCACGAAGTTTTATACCGTTTGGAAATTTTTTAAACAAACAAACAAAAACACACAACCAAAAATTCAAGTAGTGAACGGGCACTACTACTTGAAGGTAGTCTAAGCAAATTAGACACAAGAGAGATCAAAACTTAAATAAAAGAACAGATTCTTCTATTCTGCATCTACTCCATGTAGGTAACCTTCCAATGCTCTTCACCGCCCCCTCAAAAACAACCCATCCCCGAATGAAAGAGGACATCAGTTTTAGCAACAAAAACTCTGTCAGACCGCAATCTCTCTTTGAAAACATTGAAAAAATTAACTCAAATTTCCAGTTTAGATATGAAGATTTATACTCTGTCTATGAATGAATACTGAGTCTGGGCTCACATGGAAGCCAGCACCATGTAGGCTGCACAAAAGATGGTATCTGCTTTGAAATGTTTTGTCAGTGTGCCCCCTTGCTGTGGTCACATGTTCCTTTTGTTCTTTTTAATGTTAATGTAATTGCATTAATTTTATCAGATGACACAGGAAGGAAAGGTGATCTAATTTCAGTGGGACAGTAAAAGGAAATTTGTGTCTGCTGTGGCACCAACTAATGATGTGTCTGTATCAAAGAAAAAATGTGTTCTTTCAACTGTCCTCCTGCTGGCAACTGCAAAACTTGTTCTGAAAGACCTAAGACCCTGTTCTCTCATTTGCGCATTTTACGCAGATGCTACCAAGAATATTATTCACTTTACACGCAATCAGGGAAGTAATCAGGACAATAATTACAGATACGTGCTAATCCATGATTAATGAGCACTTCTGGAAGTACTATATGCTCCTCTGTATGTCAACAAACTCCAACACACTGCAACCAAAAAAATTACCTGAGGAGTTTAAGAAATGCTCTAGTCACAACAAAATACTCTTCACTGGAAATCTCATCAGTTATTTATCAAACAGATACAAAATACTTTCACTTTTTACTCAAAGGCAATATTTGACAGAAGTAAAGCTAATGTGGACATCTTCCTGGCTGTCCCTCAACAGCCTTCTCCTGAAACAGCTGAAACCTTTTGATTGCTTTCAACTCCGTCTAAAAGCACAAAAAAAAGCCAAATATATTTCAATTATTTCAAGACTCCTTTATGCGGCCATGAGCTTTGATGAGATAACGCCGTGGTGGGACTACCAAAGCAGAGAGGGAAAGGTCTCACCACGAGGCCTAGCCTAGCCAGCCACCTCGACCCTCTGCTCTCCAGCTGGTTCCCAGTGGAGTTACAGTAATGTCAAGCACCAGGGAACTGAGGTGTATATGGCATGTGAAACATAAATTACTGATTAATTAGGCTTAATTAGTTTTTCTGCCTGTAGAGCAACCCATTTAAGTTGTATTTGCAAGCCGTCTAATCCTAAATGATTACATTTACACTAGGAGCGCTGCCTAGCTGCTCTCCATCTGTACTCACTCTGTGCTCCAAAAGGAAACAAGCCATTCTTTCCTAGGATTAGTACTTTCTGCCTTTCTTTCTAACAGGTAATAAAATGATAGTTACTGCTGAGTTCAATCAATAGAAATTGAAACACCGTTAAAAAAAAATATATATTACTTCTCAGAAAACTTCCAACACTAAGAAATAAGTTTCACGTGACTAGCTGGAGAGCCCGAAGACCTGGAGCTGCAGACACATTTCAAAGCTGTTGTAGCCAAAACCAGTTTTAAAAACTTACTTAATTTGAGTGACAGTTCTCAGTGGTGTTATAATCAGGGAGCAAACAACAAATAAGAACTTGTCTTAAAATCATAGACTCACAGAGTGAAATCATAGAATGGTTTGGGTTGGAAGAGACCCTAAAGATCGTCTAGTTTGTCAAGTTCGAACCTCCCCGCCATGGACATGTCTGCACTGGAGATTTCACAGTCAGGAAGTAATTTCCAGAGCTGAAAGTACAGGGTCTGCAGAGACGCTGCTTCTGCATTCTCTCTTCCCAGCCCTGGAACCAAACAGCCCAGCAGAACATTCACCAAAGCTGTAATTGATTCTCCAGAGCGGATTTGTCTGGTATATCAGATCCAAATAATAAACAACTGAAATAATGTTTCTGTAGCAAAGACATGACACATTTACTCATATTTCAAAATATTTTTTTGCATTATATAAGATAGCTTTTTAAATGCAGGGCACATCCACAGTCCTCCTACATGCTACATATACAATCTATCTATATACCCATGGAAACCATATTATTTAAACATTATTCACCAATACTGCAAATCTGAAGAAACTCCAACTTGACAGAAAGGCAAAAAAAAAAAAAAAAAAAAAAAAAAAAAAAAAAAAAAAAAAGCAGCACTGAACTGTCATATTTGTCCCACGGAATCTGGCAACCTTGGTGTGTGAGAAAGGGATGGTATCAAACACTCTTTCTTAGACACATAAAAAATACGCTGTGGGCTGCACAGTATGAGGTCATCCAACATCACAAGCATTGAGGGCTGTCACTCTCTTGCTGAACCTCTGCCAGGAATGCTTTTCTTTGGTAATGCCTGCCAGAAGGACTTTGCGTTTGACAACACTAGCTCTCCAAACAGCTCATGCAACCTGTTGGTAACACTAAGAAGGTTCCCAAACTTGTGTTGGGTTGCACCACGATTATTTGTCTGCAGTCATGATTTGTGCCATCTAACAACTGAAAATTAAAAGTTCCCAGTTTCTCAGTTGTTTGTGTTCAGCGTTGAACAGTAGACAGAAAAAAAACATGTACATCTTAGCAAAGCAACAAGGTAAGTTCCTGATTACAAAACTGACAGCGTAGTTGTAGTATGAAAAATATAACAACAAAATGCAATTTTCAATTGTGTTTAAGGACTAGATTCCTCTCTAACTGATCCCATGCATCAGGCACAGGGACAGCAAAGCTAAGAGACAGATGACTGGCAACTTCTTTTTCACTTGAATCAAGTTACAAAATGTGAATGCAGCATGCACAATACTTCTGCCTTCTGGAGTTTCGTCAACTTTATACCACTTTTCTATTTGCTAATTAACAGCCATATGTACATATATATGTCATAACTTAAGAGTTCTAGTTTTCTAAGTTTCCGACAATGGTATCACTTACGCATATCATTCACATTTTGCAAAACTTCTGCCTTGCTCTTTACTCACCACAGAGAACTCATATGGCACATTAACTTGCTAGACTGGACTGCACATTTCTATTATTCATCCCTAAAGAACTTAATCTGTATGAAGCTGAATGACATCCTCCCCTATCACTACAGTCCTCTAGATAGCAGATAGACTCAATGTCCGAGGCCCCTGGCATGGTCCCCCTCTGCCATCAACACAGTTTTTCTTCACAGTTCTGTTGCTTCCGTTAGCTACATCAGATGGAAACCTACTGGTCTGGCTGTTGCTGAGGAAATTGGTGACAATTCTGAGGAACTGGCTACAAGGAAGCATCAGTGGAGACCGTGGAGATTATTTTTTTAGTTTCTCAAAGGCAAGTCTTAGGAAAGACCCCAATTAATAATATTTTCAATGACACTTCACAATAAGGAGAGTCAGCAAATGACATGTACTATTGACAGCTCTAGAAGACACTGCTCACAATACAGACAACTGGAACACCGTAACAGAAGAAAGCTGAATGAGGGGTTGAATGACAGAAATGGAAAAAAATCAGTAACGCAGTTAAACTTTGTATTCCTGGGGACTATCAATAAAAGCACTCAATCAGACTCAAAGATTCTCCTTTTTAGATGGCTAGTATCACATTCACAATTCAGTTCAAGAAAAAATACAAGGCATAGATGCAATGGAGTTGCAAGAACAAAATACAATATTCAGATAATTCAGAAAAGGTCTTTTCACTAGGCACAGGGAAGTTTTAAGACACTGCAAGAAGCCCAGGTCTTTCTGAATACTACCTAGAGGAAACACATTATTCTCTGAAGTTGAACATGAATGTAAAAATAATGATTTATACTTGACTTATGTTCTTTCCCTTAAAGACATAACTAGGTGGTCTATAATTTATATCCAATTTATGAAGATAGTTTAATTCTACCTAACTGCAACAAATGAAGAGAAGAGCCTTGGAGGATGGAAAAAAAATATCCTATGGGTAGATTAGAAAAAGCAAATTCTATTAAAAGTGGCAGAGTGATGGCTGAGGGGATATGATTACTCTTTAAAGTGCTTCAGAGAGGGGGCTTGTTTATGCTACAGGGTAATGCTGGACTATAACAAATGGGATGCACACAAATGAAGGTAGGGAATGAAGACTGCGGAGGGGGAAAAATGAAGCAACAGTATGATAGAGCTTGGATTATGTTTATGAAAGGATTATGTAGCACACTCTTGCTAGCAGGAGGCAGCACCAGAAGAATTCTCCTTGCTCACTAACTCAAAAGTGAATAATACCAATTGCTTCCTATTTCTTCCTTTTACACTGTATCAGACATGGAGCATGGGAAAAATCTTCTCTTGCAGCAGGAAAGCTAGCACAGGAGAAAACAGGCAAAGTTTTGCATGTGGCCTCAAAATTAAAACCACAGAGTCATGAAGTGGACAACATGATGCAAATGATGACGTCAAGTTCTTGCAATACGCCCACCCATGTCTATATTGGTCTTAAATGAATAATTGAGAAGTCTTCTGACAGTGACTGAGCTCAGAAGGCAATAGCTGCTGAAGAGTTGGATTCACTGACACAGCACAGAGGAGATTTCTGCCAAGTTTTGTTTTGGAACCTGAGTACATAGCAAGTGCTCTGGCATCCTAGTGGCAGCAGAAATTCACAAATTGGGTCGCTGTCCCCACAACAGCCTCACCCTGTGACATATTCAGTGCACAGAAGAAATTTGGATGCGATGGTACTGACCATATTCTAGAAGCTGGCAAAAAAAAAAAAGGGAGAAGGGAATGAGTCATTTTCTTGCACTTATGCAAAAATCTTGCTTGACGTTAATATAATATCCTCACACAGACATAACAAATTAAGGCATCACCTGGATGGCAATTCTCACTGAGCAATATTTCCGGCTGCCAGGAATTTAGAAACCAGGTTACACCCTGCTAAGGCATCCAGAGCTCACTATACACAGGGCAGCCTATTCCATCCCCCTAAACACAGTGGCAACCCTACCTTGGAATTCCAGAGATTTCACCACCTAATCCTGTTTATTCTCCGAGTAATGTCAAATTATTCATCCTTCTTAATGAATTGTCATAAAATAAAATAAAATTGAAAACATTCACTGAGTGCTGACTTTTTTAACAGAAAGAAGGCAAATAAAATAAAGTTGAAATACTTTAAAGACAAAGAATGCATTTTTATAAACTGAAAGAGCAATGCCAAATTCACTTTGTTCTCTCAGTGGCAAGCCAAAAAAATTGCAGAAAACAGTAAAAACATGGTCACATCATCTGTTATGATGTTTTTTGTGAAAGAACTGTTGCAGAGAAGAAAGAACTGTTGCATAGATTTGTCATCTATGTAAATTCAGCTCTCCTATGACAGATAATTTTTGGTCTGTAAACTATCAATATTCTCATGTAAGGTAATAGGCATTGTAGTACAATGAAGGCCATAGGATTTGGTTTATGAAATGGAATAGCAATAAAAATGAAAAAGCATTCTGAATAGAAAAAAACAAAACAACACAAAAAGTCTGCAAAAACAAAATAAAGTTATAAAGAAATCTGAGTCAGCTTTTGTTTTCCTGTTTTAGAGAGACTCACTAGGTTATGATACAGTCATTTGCCATAGTGAAAGAAATTATGTTTAGACATGGGATCAAAGCTGAAAAGATCTGATGGAAGCAGATCAAACTATTAAAAACAGCAGCCGATAGACAGGAGTTACAAGAATCATTTGAAGATTTGTCCTTAGTTGAAAAGGGCATGTTTAAATATCAAAGCAATGGACCTTTCAGGGATTAAGGTTTAAATACTGAGAACCCAGACTTCATTTTGTGGATGGGAAAAGTTCCAGATTAGAAATGTTACATAAGGAAAAACAGGTTGGCAAGGATAAGGCAACCTTGCTTGGATCCAAGGAGCTATGCAGAACCAAAGATGATACAAAGGAGGTCTGTGAGAAATCTAGAAGGGTACTGGTAGGAAGTATCTTGGTCTGGTTTCCTAATAGTAATTGGCTTCTGGCAAATCAAAAAGTAATGTTAAGAGGCTTTAGAACTTTTTTGAAGGAGGAAGGAAAAAAAGAGTAAGAGACTCTAATACAGTAAGCATTCAAGAAGACCATGAAATGTGCAGCTGAAGAAAAGCTTGGAAGTGCTGACATACATATACAACAATCAGATGAAAACATCTGTCTAGGATGCCAATAATATAAAGTAATTTTCATAGAGGACTGAGCAGGCATTACAGTTGAATGGGAAAAGTAGGCTAGGGTCCCTTCAGCAGTATCTGGAAAAGTGACAGTTGTGTATTACTGAACAAAACACTTCTAAAACAGACCTGGGATCAGTATATACATGAGATTTCATGTATTGTGAGAAATTTACAGAGAAGACTAAGTGAAATTCTAATCTCATGATGACAGCCAAAAAGACTCTTCAAAGCCAACTGTGTTACTGAAACATAACAAGAGACATGAGTTAAGGTCATACCAAGAGGGAATCAGGCAAGTGAGAGGAAAACAGAAAAGTACTCCAAATGACAAGTACCACAATGGGAAGAACTACGCCAATTAAAATTATACAGCTTAGCTACTTCCCTTACAAAGGCAATTGAGATCAAGAAACTCAACTTCTATTTAAAGAGAGTGAACCTTCTAATCCCAAAACTGTGCTATGCATTAGCGTGATTTTTACCTTCAGTGGTTCTCTCTGGAACACACGAGAGATACCAGGAAAGGAAGGTTCACCTACCCTACAAGGACTCTGAAAAACCCAGCTTGAGGAAACAAGTAGAGCACAGTTTACATACTCATTACACAGTAAGCACCTTGCAAGCATTGAAAGACTGTGGTAGAGCTTTCTGTGAAAAGACAGTTGACCATTACTAACTGGACTGGAATCACCAAATTATTTCTCTCAAGTCAGCTATTGCTAACATTGTCTTGACATTTAAGTAGAGCACTTCCCTTTGGCAACAGCAGAACTATGTGTGCCATATTAAAATATCTTGGATTTGTTTCTTTCTGCTCCCATGGTGAGGACTTGCTAAAAATTCCTGGACTTCAGAACTCCAGCAATAATTCCAAAACAAAATGTTGGAAGCACATTTTTTTAAATGCCTGCAGGAGTAAAAATAGCACATCCCTAGGACCTTGAGCATCTCAGGAATCCATCAACCAGTTGCATAACTTTCCCAGTTTCTCCTTCCCAACTCTAAGACTCAGTACTGGGGGAGTGGGGAAGGAGCATCACAGTCTTGAAAGAAAGGTGCTGCCTTTGCAGTCCCAAAGTTAATGGGATACCCCATGCCAAGAGATTATGAAATTTACTCTGAAAAATGTGGCTGGTACAGGACCAGATAATGCACCTTACTGATTCACAACCCTCTTAAGGTATTTCCATTTCAGTTTCTACTTTTCCTTCTCTTGCATGCTCTGTTTGCTCTTCAGTAAAAAAAAAAAATAATGGTACCGTAAAGCAGGCCCTACTATAGCCTAAGCATGTTGTGGAGGGTTATCACAACTGATTGCATCATATCCTTTAATGAAGGAGAAGCTGTGCCTTGTGCTGCTCCTCCACCAACATCAAGCTGTACTCATGCTGACATTAATAACAGCTCAAACAAGAAAGCTGGTCTCTTAGACAGGAGGTAGGAGCTACACACAGAAACCACCTGGACAATCATATTTTCTTACAACTCCTATGTGGACAGAAATGAGTCAAAATCTACAATGTGATTTCGTCTAGGACCTGTTTCTGTGATGAGAATGCAACCACATCAAAATCCCAGTAACAGTCCCCATTCTGAAAGAGCCTATTCTCAAAGGAAACCTTGATCCTTTAAGATGCTAACCACAGACTTCTGGTATTGATCACTTTCACTTCCCACAGAGTTGTAAGGAATAAAAAATACTGCCGCAACTTCATTTGTCAGCTACTTCCCCCTTCTATTCACTACATCTTAATGAATAACTTAATATAAAACAATTATTTGCAGATTGTTCTCTGAACTCCAACTGTTAATTTAAAAGAAGCAAGTACATAAAACCCTCCAGGAATCCTAAAACATAATCTCTATGTACAGACAGTTATTTTTAGACACCCATAAAAACTGGTTTGTGATTATACGACACGCAAAAAGCCCATTTTCATTCCACATCCCTGTCACATCTGCCACCTAACTTTGAAGACTTAAGTCTCTCTATCCTGCATGTGAAAACCAAAAATGCTGTATGTGTAGGGTTTACTCAAAAGCTGAGGGCATGTATGTGAGAAGAGCATAAGGACTTTCAAAACTACACATGAAAGAAAGCTTCAAATTGTCTGCCGGATACCAGTAGAATAATAGATGGTATTAACAAAATGTTTCTCATTTTTAGAGCTCATTTTTTGAGAACTAGGCTCTTGTGCTTCAGAAGCAAAGTTACTGGAAACAGAAAGTTTACCTGGGTTTCTACCAAAATACTATCTATGTAGTCTGAGAAGGGATTACGTGCTTTAAATCACTACCTTGGTAGCCAGTTTTTAATAAAGTTCCAGCTCTGTTTGGAAAGATATTTTTCTGGCTTCTCTTCTCCATCTACAGCTTTTTTTGTGGTGTGGTGTGTGTGAGGGGAGATGTAGGGAAAATGAAAAAGGAAACATCTGCTACTGCCACGTGTCTTCCAGCTACTGGATGGGGCCGAGATTTAGAGAGTAAGTGACTTTACAACTCTGCAGCTCACCTTCTACTTCCACAACTCAACAAGCACGTTAAGATCATTAACAACACTTCCCCTTTCTTCAGAGTTTTCTGTCCCTTTTACTATCATTATCCAGAAATGGGAAGGACATCAGCTGATGAATTAAGATCTGCAAAGGTCACAGAATGGTATGCTGCAGCATTACTTTCAGTAAGACCTTGGCAATTCTGCACTCAGTAACAATGTGAATATTATCAGAGACAAGCATCAGGTAGCAATAATTCTTCTCATCATAGCCTTGAACTGCTAAAGTTACTGAAAGAAAATCCCTTTCTTGCAATTTACAGGCAAAACAGGGTGCCACACAGAAACTTATCTTCACAGCCACACAGGACAGAGAATTGCAGATGGGCTGAGGGTGAGAAAGGACCTCTGGAGATCACCCAGTCCAACTCCCCTGATCAAAGCTGTGACAATTAGAGCAGGTTGTTCTGAACCATGCTTAGTTGGGTTTTTAATATCTCCAAGAATGGAGACTCTACAACTTCTCTGAGTCAAGTCTTGGAGTGTCCAACTCCCTTTCCTGTAAATGAGATCTTTCTTGTTTTTAAATGGGAATTCCTGTTTATGTTTATATTACTTTTTCCCTCTCATTGGGCTCTACTGAAAAGTAGACTGGCTCTGTTTCCTTTACTTATCCCATGGTGTCCACCAGAACCCCAAGATCCTTCCTTGCCAAGTTACTCCCCACCAATCAGTCCCTCAGTCCCTAGGCTAGTGCCTGTGCTCACTTCTCCCCACACGTGGGAGGACTTTGCATTTCCCCCTTTTGAACTTCATGAATTCCTACCAGCCCATTTCTCCAGAGTGTTGAGGTCCTCTGAAAGGCAAGCACAACACTCTGGTGTATCAGCCACCTCTCCCAAATCTGTATCATCTGCAAGTTTGCTGAAGTTACAATTTGCCCATCACCCAGGTCATTAATGAAGATACCTTTCAAGCCGATTAATTTTTACCTTTTTTTCTTTTTTTCCTCTAAAGTACAGTAACTGATGTCTCTACCTTTTCTTTAGAGGCTTGCCTATTCACCACAACAAGTAGCTTTTTTAGTCCTGCATAAAGTCCAATAAATCAAAATTTATGAACTCTAGATTCAGGTCTAATAATCTCCAGACTTCCTTTATGGACTGAAAGAATTCATACTGCTCTTATAATATTCAAGGTTATTCAGGAATTGAAAATTGAGCAATACAGACCTATTACACAATGAACCTTTGATCTGTAAAATCCAACCCAACATGAAATTTTCTTTTTTTATGACTTGACTTTAAGATTTACTACAGCTCTGGCTTATTCAAAAAATCTCAGGAGGCTGCTCCAATAATTCATTTTGAAATTTTGAACACCGATCCATCAGACACAGAACAAAATTACAGCTCTTTACTAAAGTCAAGCAGAAAAAGAACATCTGGTGTTGAGGACAGAGCCGATCAGCTGTGAGCTTTTCCGCTGGGAAACTCATAAAATGAGCTACTAGAGAGTCAGGATGTGTTTCTGTAAGGAAGGAACAATAGGAAATGCTTTCCCTTATTTATTCCTTAAAACTATCCCAAAGAGCAGCAATTATAGCATACATGTCTTCCCCAGTACCAAAACGAAGCACAGAATAATTAAAAAAAAAATAGAATAATATTAACAAAAACGCTTTTAAACCAATCTTCTAGTAATGTTACTGTTAACATACCAGTGGAAGTAGCCTGGCTGAAGACTAGACCCAATTACTGCTCAGTAAAAATTGAATACATTAACCATGTTCATTCCATAATTGGGTTCATCTCTGAAAACGGGAAAGCAAAAAATTAATGACTGTGTTCAACACTTGGCAAGGTGACAAATATCTGGAACATACATCAACAATAAGTGAAACTTAAAATGCTGCTGGAAATGAAAAGAACGCCTTGTGTTCTTTTCTCAGCTTTTAATGGCTGAGAGAAGCTGAAAATAAGTTTTTCATCATCTCAGAAGACAAAGTGCTATAAGACTTTACTTCTTAAAAATCATTATTACAAGAAAGCTATCTGTATTGCCTTACTATGTTGGTCATCAATTCCTTTCATAAGATCCTGTTATCATTTTCTTATACTTTTCAAACAACCTTTCAGCATTTGCACTGAAGACTTTCACAGAAATGTTAACCTGTGTTTGGAAAATTTTATCCAGCATAATCATTTCCAGAAGACGAAGGGACACTTTTTTGTTCATTATTAATTGCTAATCTTTTCAAGGTGCGCCAGTGTGGGCTCAGAACTCTCTCAGTGTAGTTTTTGTTGCAGAGACTGGCATTAGCATGCCCCAATTTTTGCAATTTGAGGAATATGCAATTTGAAAACCTGCAGATGGCTTTAGCTTGTGTTAAAGATGAGAATTTTAACTTCAGCTAAACTCTCTGAAAGTCTTCCAGATTCTATATGGGCACTTAAAGGTAGCCAGTAACTCCCACTATCAGATGCCAGTATATTTCAATGCCTCTAAACCAACAAACAAATGTAACTGATGCACCAGGTTTTTTGTTGTTGTTATTACAATTTGCAAGTGGATAACTGAAAGAGGAAAAATACACATGGATAGACTCTCCTAACTGCTGTTTTTTGAGCTGAAGATTGTAAGCCAGAAGACTGAGAAACAGAATCTGTTGTAAGAAAACTTACATCGTATAAAAAATAAGTATCTGAAAACAAACAAAAATAAAATAGTGAAAACTGGTGGACTACAGAGACACACTGTGATAATGAGAGAAATGAAGGGTGATAAATGAGTATTTTGGGAATATGATCACCCCAAAGAGGAAAACATACTGTTCCTTTGTTCCAAATGATGGCAGTTCACATCTCATCCTCCAGATCCAACTGTCAAAATCAATCTATATCTGCATCACAGAAGTAAATATACTTTCTAGACTATACACTCTCTAGTCTAAGGTAATGCTTGGGAAGCAGAAGGCAGCATATCAGCTCCTCCCACTATCTCTGCTTTTAAAAATACTAAATAAAATGTTGTGCTTCCTAGCTGTTTATTGTCTTCACATGCAGCTTCAAGGAATCATTTCACTTGGATGTAATTTCAGATTGTCATTTGCATCTCACTTTTGATTTCTTTTGCAAAATGTAGTATGGCTATGATCCTTCAAATTGCAATCTTTTTGAACTGGGAATGTCCTTTCTTGCTCACCCAATAAATTAAATATTCGGTTGAAATCAAGTATCATCAGCAAGTTTCTTTTCCACACAACTGTATTGACACAACAGCAGCAGGACTTGCTCTGCAAACTTGAGAGAATTAATGGTAGACAAAGGTTTTCAAAAAGATAAGCAGTATTTATGGAAATCCGTATTTAGATCCTGCTTAGCTATATAGAATATTGACATGACAAAGTGACTAAGTCTTAAGAAAAGGGCTGTCATTATCAAGCTGCCAATCCACTCCTGATATCTCACTGCCAATCATATTGGAATGGAGAACTTGTTGGGGAAGGTGATTCAGAGAGTAGCTGATGCCATTTAAAAGGTTTTTTCTTCACTCTACAGAAGATGGATATGGAAGGTTATAGGAGGTTCCCCTGCATCATCTGTGTCTTAACTGCTGCTCAGACATGTCCTATCTTTTGTTTTCCCAGCCTCTTTCAGCTCTACATCAACAGAATATGCTATTTCTTTATCACACTTCAGGTTCTTTTGAATCATTTTGGACCTTTTACTGCCACTTGCCAGTATGGAAGGATGTTCAGTGCCAAGACTTCCCCCCAGCTCCTGCCTGGCCAAAGGCATGCAAGCTGACAAGCATATTTCTGGATCCTACTGAAATGAACTGTGTCTCTGTTGCAATTCAGAAACATCAGCTCCTAGTCCTAAAAGCACATTCTGGCAATCCTGACCGCCTCCAGAACATCTGTGATTACCACCGGTCATCTGCTGAGAAGTGGTGGGAGTACACGGGCAGGCTACCTCTCTTGGGTGCCAAGCTCATTTCCACCCCATTCACCCTCTGCCCATTCATTACAGTAGCAGGGTAGAAAGCCTGGGGCCAAACAGAAACAGTCCCACAGCCATAACTAGTGCCTGTGGCTCAACTCCTCAATTCTAAGTGAAGCAACGCGCAATCTGAGGCGGTTTATTTCTTAGATGTAGCTTTCTGCATTACATGATTTATTTACTGCATTGGAAAGCAAGGTAGTATTTTAAAGATCGTTTCTTGTCCCAGCCCCAGCTTACTGCACCTTGCCTTCTGTGCAAAAGTGATTCTCCTCTCCCAGTCTCAGCTCCATTCCCACCAACGCACAACCCTCCCATAAGCCCTCTTTCTCATAACAGTCTAAAGTCCACAAATCCCTCCTCTGCCATATGAGCTGTGAAATCTGTTGAATGAAAGGATAATTTAAGGTTTTGTAAACAATGAATAACTGAGAAAACTGCAAAAAATTACTTAATAGGAAACAAATTTTTGAACTGTTTTCTGGTGGGGTTAGATACAAGAATCGCTGTTGTGATGTTAGCAGCAGAAACTGCTTCAGGGATGTATTCTTTTTCTGATGTGGAGATGGGGAAGGGATGAGCTACAAAGGAAAAAAGCTATAAAACCTAGGTGCATGGATTGGAATAACATGGAGATACAATGGGAGCTGGGGTCTTGGTCACTCATGCCACTGCTCCTGCAGCCCATCAGATTGTCTGCTGGTATGAACTTCTTCTAAGTACATGCAATGATACAACGATGTAGTGATATCTCCAACCTGACTTGCATTGCATACAGATGTGTGTATTTATTCTTCTACTGTCATTAAAACTTCCCATAAGGACTGTGTGCTGTTGTGATGGCAGTGCCATGGCAAGAGTGGCTCCAAGCATTTGGTGCAGCCTTTCTGGGAGACGTTCTGTGGAAAAGGAATAACCAGGCACAAGCTGCTGACCACAGGTACTTGAAAGGAGAAAGAAATTCTTGGCTCCTGCTGACTGCAGCTCTGTTGTTCATCCTCAGGCAAATGTTCAGCCAAGGAGGCCTACACAGGCTCACATAAACTGCTCCATGTCCTCCTCACCCATACCAACTGCTTACCTCCTTTTCTACAAAGAAGTTAATGACTTTTGCACAGAAAGGAGGCAGGTTCCAAGAATCCCTGCTGCACTGAGGGTTTTAATCCTGGTCCAAAAGATAACAGGACGGTGCACCTTTCAACAGAGACAGGGAAACTGATTGCCCTGTCATCTGTCCTGGACCTGCATGTGAGTCATCCTCAACCATTGCTGTCCCCTATACAAACATCCTTACCAAGGTCAAGAAGCAAGAAGTGTTGCCTCACAAGAGCACACAGTTCCCAGTAAAACTGGCTCAGAACAAAGACAACTAGCAGTGCCACATTGCTGCCAAACCTCCGGGTGCATCTGGGAAGCAGGTACAGGAAACTTTTGAGAGTAAAATTAAGCACAGGAGCTCCAGCATTCTCACAAAGATATCAGAAAGGATGTATCCATCCTCAGGAATGTGTAGAGGTTATAAGTGAGGATTGTTCAGAGCAAAAGGGCAAGATACAACAAGCAAGTAATGTCTAGGGCTTAGTCAGCCATTAATCCTGGAAAAAAGTTCCCAATCCTGACAAGATAAAATTCTTCAGTTTCTCCAAGACAGCTTTAATTCAGCAGAATAAAATCATACATGAACAGACTGAAAATATGATGTAACCACTTATGAAACTCTAAAAAATCCCTGCAACTGTAATTTCCATTATGACTCAAGTCAGGCTGGGATCAATTTATTTGCCGTTTGACACTCTGCATAGGTTATAGGCTATGGGATTTTCTTCTACGTGTTGGACTAGTGGTAAGAAGGATACTGAACCTTAAATGTAAACTACTTGGCATATCTATACTGTAAAAAACTGGCAGGTAAGTGGCATCACTTCCTTGGATTTACACAAATCCATCAAAATCTAAATTAATGACTTAAAGGTACTGAAAGCATTATTGTTTACACTCTTATGAGCATGTATTTCTAGCTAAAGAAATACTACTGATATTTTCATTTACCTGCACTATACATCTCTTTGAACTCTGTATCTGCATGCATCTGTGTATCAATTATTGGGCTTCTATAATCCCGTTCCTGTTTTTAAATTCAAATATATACAGACGATCTCATTAAAACGTTAAATGGGCTAATGTGCAAAGATTTTTTCTGTCTTAGGATAGGTAGAAAAACTAGCTTATACTCAATAAGTTAATGAGTATGGCTCATGAAGTCTACAGCGAATTTTAGGCAGTAGGAAATAAGCAACATCTTTACAGCAAGTATTTAACACCTCATCACCTTTGGCTCACTTGGTTACCACAGCATTTTAAATGTTCAGTGAAATCATTCTCAGTTGTAGCTATCAGGGTTAAAAAAGAATACGATCAGTCCAAAAAACAAGATCCTCAGACACATACACCAAACAAAATCAACAGTGAGAGATCTTCCCTCAAAACCATACTAAAACTTGAAGCTTAGCAGCCTTAAAAACTATTTTCCGATGCAGATGGTGTATAGGCAATCCTAACCATCGGATGTGTAAGGAAGAAAAAAATTATTATATTGTTCCCTCGGATCTAAGAAAACAGCTCCTTCTGAAATTACTGAGAGATATGCAGATAATCAAGATTCAAGCACTATGAGATACTACAGTTTCTTGAAGATGCTAATACATAATTCATCACCATATTGCTTACATCTACCCATGCAAAACGCTTACTGGATCAGGCTCTCCCACACATAAAAATATTTAACTAGGTAAGACTTTTCTCATCAACTGAAACCATAAAGCTTTAATTCAGGGTTCAAACTCAAACCCACCTTCCTCACTCTTTCATATACACAAAAAGTAAACAAGTGACTAAAAAGAAATTGCTTAGCATGCCAGCCCCTGGAAACCATGGAGACTTCTGCGATGAGTCTGTAAGCTTACATGATGAATCTCAAATTAAAAATGAAATTACATAACACTCCCAAGCCCCCCAAAAGTACAGTCTACATCCATTATAACCACTCATGTTTTTTCTCTACCCCTATTTGCAACCTGCTCACTTTTGTCTTTCCTATATATGTGTCATTCAATTTGATGGAGAGTTCATAGGATGAGGAATAAAAATCTCTGGATCTCATTTTTAAGCTATGTGGTATGTTCAAAATAGAGTATCAAGCTTCACTGTGAAGTTATGGCTTTATTTCCTTCCCTTAGGATGCTGTGGGGTTATTTATTTATTTATTTTTCTGTGTGTTCGTTGATGTTTTTGCTGTTTAAAAAAAAGAATGAAAATAAAAGTAAATCAGTTGGAGGGTTTTTGTCATTCACTAACAAATATATTTCATATTCTGAGAGAATAATGGAGAATATAGAGAAATAATAGAGAATAATAGAGAAATAACCTACAATGTTACTAACTGCTTCCCTAACGAACTATAACGTTATTTACTCAAGGTGATTCTGGATCATAATAAGCTAGCACACCCTTGTAAGAGTTGAGTAATGAGTTGGCACCAGAAGGCAGCACTATTATTTTGTATAATACCTATTTGAGCAGGATCAGCCTAAAATACTGAAGAAGTTGCCTCTTCCCTTGTGGTGTTGATCTTACATTGTGAGTGCATGTTCCTGCAAGGTGTGATTGAGCAAGGAAAGGCTCCTGCTATGCAGCAGCCCCGCTCCACCTGTGCCACTCAGCACAACAGCGGTTCAGCAGCCAGAAATCTCTATGGGACTGAAGCTGAACACTATTTTCCTCCCTTAGTGTACCTTCAAAAAATCCTTACAGGTTCAGGTCACAGAATCACAAAGAATCACAGAATCACAGGGGCTAGAAGGGACCTCAAGAGATCACCAAGTCCAGCTCCCCCGGCTAAAGCAGGTACCCTGCAACAGGTCGCACAGGTGTCTAGACGGGTCTTGAATATCTCCATAGAAGAAGACTCCACAACCTCTCTGGGCAACCTGTTCCAGTGCTCCATCACCCTTACCATAAAGAAGTTCTTCTGCATGCTTGTATGGAACTTCCTATGTTCAAGTTTTAGGCCATTGCCCCTTGTCCTACCACTACACACCACTGAGAAGAGCCTGGCCTCATCCATTTGCCTTCCACCTCCCCTTAGATATTTATAAACATTTATCAGATCTCCTCTCAGTCTTCTTTTCCCCAGGCTGAACAGACTCGGGTTACTCAGCCTTTTCTCATATGGGAGGTGCTCCAGGTCCTTTATCATCTTTGTGGCCTTCTCTAGACTCCTTCTAGGAGATCTCTGTCTTTTTTGAATTGGGGAGCCCAGAACTGGACACACCACACTAAATGCGGCCTCACCAGTACAGAGTAGAGGTTAGCTCCATCTACATGCTTCACTTACTGAATCTCACTTTTTCCCAGGTGGTAGATGGATCAGGGAAATTTCCTCTTCTCTTTTAAAACCTTCCAGAGACATTCAGGAGCTCATGATGAAAAGGATACACGGCTCAGGAAGGTCAAGCACACCTCACACCTAGATAAGGACTATCTATTTCTTCCAGATACTTCATACCTAACAGAGTGATTTAAAGGAAAAACTGGAAAAATGAAATGGTTAAAATCAAAATATAACAGACCTTGATGGTAAAATATTTGATCATAATAAGCCAAGCATCTGCATTTATGTCAGAAGAAGAGGAATGTCAAAAGGCAGCTCTCCTTTGAAAGAACACTGATATCCCTTTATCTTCCTAATAGAAATGACAGATGAGACAATCATAATACAGCATTTCTTTACCCCTCTTTTGCCAGGACATTTATGAATGCCTGATTGAGCTGGATCAATATTTTCAGTTAGCAGAAAATCTGATTCCTTTGAAACTTAATATTTCAGCTAGGTTAAATGATAGCTAGGAATTAGAAGAATAACATAGGTACCTGTTAAGCAAAAAAAAAAAAAAAAGAAGAAGTTTCTGAAAGAGAGCTTTTTTATTATTCAAAGCTGTAGCAAACTGATATGGTCACAGATTTAAATTAGACAAAGTCATATGTGAAACCTTCATATATATATTAAACAAAATGGGAAAACTTATCAGAGAATATGGTGAATTATTACTCATCTGAAGCCTTTAAATTAAGACTGTATATTTTTCTAAAAGGCATATTCTTATTTAAACAGAAAACATAGGCTGGAGATGACAGCATGATATTTTCTGGACTATTACCATGCCTGAGATCACAGCAGTCCAGTTAGGTTTCACAATCTGCAACTCTATAAAATATGGCATGGAACCTGCCCCTCCCTGCCCCCTCTCAACAAAGAGAATACAAGAGGATCCTTCTGAAAAACTGAGAATTATTTCTGCTTTCCATCACTGTTTCCAGTGAAGAAATATCTCCCAATTTGTTGCTTTCCTATCAGTGACAGCATCCCAAGACGCATTTCATAGCTAACCGCTTTATGAACAGAAAACCTGACTTGGTGCATGTAGTAAGCCACTTCCTCCATTATCCTTTATATATTATTTCTAGAATTATTTATTTTAGCGCCTTTACATGCCAACTAAGATAATGAGGAAAAAAACCAGCCACAGAACGCTACAGCACTTGGTGCAGGAACAGGTTATGTACTAATCCTACTCCTATTTATGACATTTTAGTATTACCTATGGTGATGATGCTTGCTCCAAACAGCGTCCCACAGTTTTTACATTACATCTGGTCTGTATCATTTACATCCGCTGTATTCCAGTCCTTGTTAACATACTTGAAATGATGCATCAACCAAGATGATGCTGGAAAAGCTGAGGTTCTGCTAGTGCATTACATCCATTTGTAACCAGGGATTTCACACACACACAGATACAAATATGTGAGATAAGAAATGCAACAAGGATTGCACCAAGTAACCATCAGGAGAAGATTACACAATTCCTTAGCTGATTCATTTGAAATACTTGCAATTCACACCTTCATTTTAATTAAACCTTTAACAAACATTTAATTTTGTGAACAGGGACATTCTGTTGGTTACTTAAGCCTGCATTAGTGAGCTGCGATGGCACCTCCACATTCACAAGCACATGCCCTCATAAAATTGGCTTTGCCTGCATTTTTGTGCTATTCATCATGGAATCAACAGGCAAAAATCAGCTGGATCTCACTGTATTTGGAGAACCCTAAGCATCACAAGTAAATCACTGCAGGTCGTTTTGCAGTGGCATTGCAAGGGAGCACAGTGACACAACAGATTCACCAGAACACAGTACCTGGTCAGTAGCGGGAATCGACTCCCATCTACGCTTCAGCAAGTACAGAGATTTCCGGCTCATGATTTTGAGTCTGTTCTAGAGGCTTTTCACACTCAAGAAAAAGGTTTCTTCCAAACCAGTGCCGAGAACCTTATTTCTGACTCCCCTGCTTCATGGCTGTAGATGGCAGAGCTCCCCGACGTACAGAAGTTTTGTAAGCTGCAAGGTTCAGACCGGTTTTGCCCAAGCTTCCTCCGTTTCTTTAAAGCATCTGTCTCCTTATAGTGCCATGACAAAGGGAATCAGGCGAGATAGTGAAAAGCCTAGCTTTCACTGACGAATTACCTCGCAGAAGCATGAAGTAGGTAGACAACACCAGACGCACTCAATCTGAAAATAGCTGTTGCTTAGGAACTGGAGGGGTAAAACGCAGCACCTCAGATATATAATTGAGAGCTTTTTATATTTAAAGAGAATTAAAAACACTGGACCTCTCTGTTTCTCTCCTGATTACCATCCCTTTATGATGCTGGAAGAACGATCACTCGATTCCACTAAATCCTGGGGCTACGCCTACATCTTCAGCAAGCCAAACAAGGCTTGATGACAGAGCAGCAAACAACTCCCATGCATTCAAGGTCCCTTGAAAATGTCCGCAGAAAGTGTACTGTGGATGCCACTTGAAATAACTTAGAATAATTAAAACACAGTTTGCCTATTTACTAAGAATTGATTCTAGTAGTCACATTTCCTTTTTACATGTACTGACATTAGAAATAAGCATGATATTTTCCTCTTGCACAATAGATGATATGGTTTTACAGATCATATGTATAAATTTGAGAGAGATTTCTTTAGGTGAGGTAAACATTCCAAAACATTTAGGAAATTTTCGAATTTGGAAATCTAGTTTTGAAGTTCAATCATGGATCTCAATCTGTATTAATCTTAAAATTTAAGCATGGAACATAATAAGATTCACTTCACACTTTTTTGCATGATATCACAACTAGCAAGTAAGTTCTTTGCAGGAAGAATTTACAGCAGGAAGTCTTATTTCTAGAGATTAAAAAATGAAGGAATAAAATGAAGAGGTAGGTACTCCCATTTACTCTTTGTAAATCAACATGTAATTCATGCTACTAACAAGAATTTTAATAGAAAAGTTATTCTAACTGAAAACTAAAGCACATGTGTTTATAACTACAGAAGAGCTGCTCTGAAAGTAATGCCTCCTATTTTATTATATTGGTCCACGATGTCAGAGGTGGATGGTGGTGGTACAACAGTAGAGGTTAAACCTTTCCACCAATATACCGTGACATTTTGTTGCTGCGTGACAGATGGCAGCAGAGGGGCAGTCTGACAAAACAGTGTCTGACATGGAAGTGTGTTTGAAGCAAAGGTGTGGCATTGCATGCCTCCATGTAGGAAAAATGGCACTTACTGACATTCATCAATGCTTCCCGAATGTTCATGGAGGCCAAACAGAGGATGGGAACACTGTGAGGTAGTGGGTGGTGCATTTCAGCACTGGCAACAGCAATGTGAAAGACAAGCCACGTTCCAGACAGCTGTGCACAGCTGTCGTATCACAAAACAAGGAGAGTCTTGATCATCTCATCCACTTGAATTGGGAGATGACAACCAAGGAACCACGTCTGGAGCTGAATATCAGCTTCAATGCATTATAAATTGGCAATGTTGGAATATTACAAAGTTTGTGCCAGGTGGGCCCCATGAATGCTCACATGAAAACAGAAAGAACACTGCATGCAAGTTTGTCAGGACTCATTGAACCAAAACAAGGCTGAAGGTGACAGTTTCCTGGATCACAGCATTAACCGCTACTAGCTGGAGTCAAAAGAGCAGTCCATGGAGTGGTAACATGGGAATTCTCCATTGAAGAAAAAGTTGAAGGCATAGTCCTTGGTGGATAAAGTGATGCTCACCATCTTCTAGGATAGGAAAGGGTTGATCCTTCTGGATTTCCTGGAAACCTTACAGACCATCAACTCTGACACTGACTAAGCTGAAGGATCAAACTTTCAGAGTCAGGCCAGAGAAGAAGACAACCTTTCTCTTTCAACGTGATAACGCCAGGTCCCATACCAGTTTGAAGTCTGTGGAGCACACTGCCAATCTTGGCTGGACTGTCCTACCACACCCACTGTATAGTCTATAGATTTGGTACCTTATGACTTCTGTCTGCTGGGACAAATGAAAAATGGAGTGTGTGAGCAACATTTTCCTAGCAATGACACTGTCATAGAAGCTGTGAAACAGTGGGTCACTTCTGCTGGTGCAGATTTTTATGAGCATGACATGAAGGCTCTTGTTCATCCCTGGCAAAAAATGCATAGCTAATGGTGGTGGCTATGTTGGAAAATTGTGTTTTGTAGCTTTTTATTTGCTCTATCAAATAGTGTTATTGTGCTCTTTGTATATGATATAGTTTCCATGGAAATAAGTAGGAAGCATTACTTTCAGAGTGATTTCTGTACTTACGTAGTTTTTTCAGTTTGCTTTTAACTCCTAAGAGCAGAAAAAGGAACGTATTTTCCAAATGGTTCATTAAGAACTATGACATGCACTGGAATAGTTTCCTCTTGTGTTTCAAACATAAACCATAGAAAATCTACTAGTTTGAAAACAAATCTTGACAGGATTACCGTTTTATTTAATGAGTCTAGGTAGAATAATCTGATCAGTTTATATGTGAATTTTAGCTTTATATTATGGTAACCTAGTGGTTCCACTTCCTTTCAAGTGACATTGCTAGCACACACGTGGGTGGCTTCCTAAGATCTGTCTTCCCACTTTCCTCATAAGATTTAAAGGATCACTGAAGACCAAGAGAAGCCAAACCCCCTTTCTTCCTCTCTTGTTACTTGCCCAGTCACTGGCCAATAAACACCTCTCTTTCCAAAGTCCCATTTTTCTGCTGGAGGAAAGCCCCTCAGACCTAGGGAAACACCACAAGCAATCATATGGCAGTTCCCACAGGCAATTTCCAGTCCATCTTTAAAGAAGATTACTCAATTTTTAAACAGGACCTTGTTTAACAAAGGGTAAGTTTATTAAGGACAGAAATTGGAAACAATGCAACTGAATCACAAAAGAAGTAAACCTCCAGTCTTTGATATCGTATGTAAAAATCAGCTTCTTCTCAACTTTTCTTCACCTTCAAAGGTGTTTAACACTGTTCCTATCATAAGACAGTTTTCATAGTCATGCAAGAAAGTCTGAGGCTACAGTACAATGAAATAAGCTTCTTTTTGTTCCCCTACTGAAAATTTTCTCCTTATTTCCTGAGATGGGGTATTAGGACACCACATACTGCTTAGAGAGCTTGGATCATTTTTTTTCCCATCCTATTCGAGCTCCCTTAACATTTTTGTGGTATATACTGATTGACAGATTTACAACATTCTTCCAAGATTTATAATACTTTCTAGAAGTTTGGAAAGCACCCACACATGGAAAAAAAAATGAAATACAAGAGTGCTTAGAGAAAGAAAGTGATCAAAGTTATGTACTTAAAGACAAATATGCAGATTTTCATAGAATCATAGAATGGCTTGGGTAGGAAAGGACCTACCTCAAAGATCATCTAGTTCCAACTTCCATGCCAAAGGCAGAGTTGTCAACCACTAAATCAGGCATTATATCAGATTGCCCAGGGCTCCATCCAACCTAGCCTTGAACACCTCCAGGGATGGGGCATCCACAACCTCTTTGGGCAGCCTGTTTCAACACCTCACCAGCCTTTCAGTGAAAAATTCCCCCCCGAATCTAAATCTCCCCTCTATGAGTTTAAAATTGTTCTCCCTCATCCTATCACCATTTACCTGTGTAAAAAGTTTATTTTCCTTTGCAGTTTTCTCCAGTTTTGAAGGAAAACACTTTCAGGGGGCACCATGACTTTACAGTTTTGAAAAGTTCTCAAATAGCTGGACAGGATTTTCTGAAATTTCTATCTTTTCATCGAAAACTAGCTTGCTGTTACCAGAAAAATCAGATCTTAACCCACCTTATACTGTATAATGAAATACTAAACATCCTGCAAATTTCAAGATGGATTTGAAATAAGACGTGAGGCAGAAGATTAAAAACCTTAGGAAAAAAAATGTAGAATTCTACAATTACAAGGACAAGAAAGAAAAAGGATGGCTTAGTAAAAGAGCTCAGCATTAGAAATAGCAAACCTTGTATATTAACAAAACAAGTAGCAGCTTTCAGATTAACATACAATATTTTGACAATAAAAAGGCAGCTTCTCCAGTGGTTTTTGCAAGGGAGAATATGAAGGATACTCCAAGAACTACCCTTCTGAAATTAAGGTTGCAAATAGCAGGAAGCTTCATAGCAGCAGGGCTTGTTTATTAACAATTTAGACTTAGACATTCACAAGTCTTTCATCTGAAAGAAAAGCAAATCTAAAATACAGAAGCCCTAATAGCATATGTAGATAATTTCAGTACCAGACAGGAGATACTGCTTTTCCCAAGCATGAAAATTCATGAGCATTGTATTAGTAGCAATATCTTCCTTGCAGTAATTCTAATTCTACAGATAATTGTAAAGAGTTTCGGCATGATGCTATTAACTGTAATAGCATAACTTCCTTTCAGCGATGAGTCAACAGCAAACCAGTAGCTACACATAGTTTCCCCCCACCTCCCTGTACAGTTCTAACACCACTAATTCCTTTATTATTGAACAAGATGGCCATCCAAGTTTTACAAGTTTGTCAAGTTTTTTTGAAAGAACACACATTATTTGAAATTGCATTCCTTTGTGTTGCTATCCTGATGAAGACAGCAGGCTAAGAAATGCTTTTTCAGCACATCTAATCCATCTTTCTGATACTAAAATAAACTTCTTTCTGTTGCAATACACAGCTCTACTTGGTTAAACTGCTTGGATTAGAGCTCAGAAATTACAGTAGAGAAAGCTATCACTGTTTTATGCTTTTTTTCTACTGGTTCAATCCTTCAAATATTAACAAAATGAACAGTTTTGTCAATCCTAGACAGAAAATCTGCTTGAATACCTCAAACTTACAAAAAGAAATACACAATATCAAGTAACTGACCTGTGATCCTCTGGGTCCTCGTTTGTGATCCCATTCAGAATTTCCCATGAGCTAAAAATAAAACACAAAGAAAAGCACAGGTAAGTGATAAATTGCACCGATTTGCTTTAGTTGAAACATTCACGTTTTGATGTCCATTAAAAATTTCCTTTGGGAAAAACAAAACAAAACAAAGCATTGTTGCTTTTATTATTTAATTCACACAGCTTTTAGCTTCATAATGAGAGTGAGAAATCTTGGGAGGTGTCATTATAAGTTTGTACCTGTAGGGTCAGAGCTAAATCACACCGAGCATCACCATGAGCACGACACTGCTCATGCCAATAACATTTCCACTGTCAGATTCAGTGTTAGCCAAATGTTTACAACTGAACTGGCAAAAGGAGTGCTGACATATCAACAAGATCACCAAAACCAGTGGACACTTGGTTAAGTAGCAGTGCATTTTTTAATAACAGGCATGAAAGTCAGCGACAGCTTTGTCTCACCACTACTGAGTTATTCTAGAACTTCTCAAGATAAGAAATGAATAGGGGTACATCCTCAAAAGGTAAATTGGGAGTCATTGCATAAAAGAGGGAAGTAAAGAGTACAGAGATGGTGGGCTCTTGTGGAAATTACGAGGATGTGTGATGGTATGTGACTCTCGAGTTGAAGAGAAGCATTAATTAAAGCCCAACTTAAGCACTCAAATTCTCTGCACAGAAATTCAGCAGGCTGTGTTGTGAAAAGTACTCAGGCATTGGACTGTGTAAGATGGACCCCAGAAGAAAAGATACCAGCTCAGAAGCTCACTGCTCCACAGTTGCCTAGGGATCTCTTCTGGCTAAGTTTTGCCTTCCCCATAAAAGCACAGCTTAATGCAAATATTAAAATACAATGACTGAAACAGGAGGGTTAATGTGACACTAAATGACTTACAGTTGTAAGCATTTTCTTACTCCTTTTCCCTCCCCAAAATTCCTTGCTAAAGGAAACACCTTCTCCCACATTCGAGGTAGACAATGAGATTTACAACCTATGCTTACTGGAAAACATTCATCCTAGGACAAATGAGATTAAAAATACTTTTGAAAAAAGAGGAAAGGCAGAGATACCTCATATGAAATCTGGATCTTCTCCACAAACTGTTGCTAGTCCTCTTTTTCTTCTTTTCTGCAAGCTATTACTTATAATTGCCCACTCCCATAACTAGAGACAAAATACCCACACAGGTAAGCATCAAAGATCAGAAGTGCTATACTTTTTAAAAAAAACTGATACAGCCTTATGACTGACCTTGTCTTAATGCAATTATTTTCCTTCCCCATATTTTGTTGGTGGAAATACTGGCTGTGCCAAGTTTCCTGACTGTTTCTCCATACAATAATGTTTGCTTGTTTCTGTATTAAACAGAGCTTTGATGTTTATGAAAGCTGGCCTCTCGGTAAATGATTGGTACAGAAAAGATACAAGAGATGCATCCTGCAAAGGCTATGTGCCTCACAGAATCTCTGCTCAAACCCTCATACCTATGCTGCCTCTCTGTCTCCTGCACCTCTGTACCAAAACCTTTTCTGTTTCAACTCCTAAGACCCCACACCTTCAGGAGAAGCTGTGTCCACTTTCTTCATTTGCTTGGCTAAAGAAAAAATAATTTGGCATGAAGCTAACCACCTGCTACTTCCAGTATGATAAAGGATATATCTTTACCAACAATGTCCAAACAGTGAACTTAACACAAAAAACAGAGGCGCCATTTCACAGTTAAGAAAAAAGGCACAACGCTATAGGTCTGGCTGTGGTTGCTGTGGTTCTCCAGGTCTTATAGGCACCTGGAAGCACATACAACACCCTCAAAAAATGTAGCATGTGATCCCACTGCAAGGTTTTTCATGCTCCTACCCTCACCACGTCCACAGCCTACTGAAGAGCGAAGGATGGCCTAACTAACACCTCCAAGATTAAACAACACAGTTAAGTGTCAAGCTGAGTTACCATTCCCATTAGAGGAGTTGATAAGGTGGCTGCTGGTCCAGTAAGGCCTAGGGAACCAAGCTGATGTGTGGCAGTGGTGGTTACCTGTGACCACCACCAATCCTTAAGCTCACACCCAGTCCTCTGCAACATGCAGTCACTTCAAGCACAGTTTGCTCACCTTGTTCCTCAGACACAGTCTGGTGCTTCACATCTCTGACAGCCCCTGGAACACTCTCCTGCAATTCCTTGGCCCCACTACCACCCCCTGTTGTGCTCTGCTGCTCCTTCTGCGTCTTTTAAGGGCCGTTTGGCCAGGTCAGATATGGCAACTAACATTATAGTCCACTGCCTCTAACAACTAGTTCTTTCTCCACTTTTCAGCATTTAACTACCAAAACCACTCACCTGAAGAGACGACAAAGTCACCAACAAGGCAACCAGTTATAAATGCACTGGGACCAATGGAGTGACCCCTTGCTTATTCTGGCAATGAATCTGGTACTGTTTTATTAGCAAACTGCTAACTCCTCATAGTAGATGACACAATCCATGTTTCATTTAATTTCTCCACAAACGTGTCTTTGTGGAATCAGATGTGTTTGTATTTTTGCTGATAGATAATTGTCTCTAGTGTAAAAGAATTTCAGCATCACTGTTCTCTCTTTGAATGTCATATACTATGCCAGTAGCCTCTACCAAATTACCCTCTGGTTGTTACCAGCTAAAATGGGAACACAGGAAGCAAAAGAGGAGTTTTTGCTCTCTGTAGCAAAATTCCTGTCAGGTCAACAACCTACAGAGGGACAGTTCACACCCTTTACCTCAACAAGCCACACTGTGCTAAATGAATCACAGAATCACATGGGTTGGAAGGGACCTCAGGAAAGGTAGTTCAACCCTACTGCTAAAGCAGGTTCCCTAGAGTGGATGACACAGGAAGGCATCCAGGCAGGTTTTCAGTATCTCCAGAGAAGGAGGCTCCATGACCTCTCTGGGTAGTCTGTTCCAGCGCTCTGTTACCCTTAAAATACCCTCATGTTCAGATGGAACTTCCTATGCTCCAGTTTCTGCCCATTGCCCCTGTTTCTGCTGCTGGGCACCACTGAAAAGAGCCTGGCATCATCCACTTAACTCCTCCCTCACCCACCCATTAGATATTTACAAGTATTGATAGATCCCCTCTCAGACTTCTCTTCTCCAGGCTGAACAGCCCCAGGTCTCTCAGCCATTCCTCAGAAGGGAGATGCTCCTGGCCCCTCATCATCTTTGTGGCCCTCTGCTGGACTCTCTCCAGAAGTTCCCTGTCTTTCTTGAACTGAGGAGCCCAGAACTGGACACAGAACTCCAGATGTGGCCTCATCAAGGCAGAGTAGAGGTGGAGGATTGCCTCCCTCAATGCTTTTTAATGCATCGCAGGATACCATTGGCCTTCTTGGCCAAAAGAGCACACTGCTAGCTCATGGCCAACCTGTTATCCAGCAGAACATCCAGGCCCTTCTCCACAGAGCTCCTTCACAGCTCCTTTCCCTAACCTGTACTAATGCATGCAGTTATTCCTCCTGAAGTGCAGGACCGTACACTTGCCCTTGCTGAATTTCATCAAGTCCCTCTCTGTCCAACTCTCCAGCCTATCCAGGTCTCACTGAATGGCAGCACAGCCTTCTAGTTTCTTAGCCATAACAACACCAGTCAGAAACAGAGAGAACATGCATAAACTACTAGAATCAGAGTCAATCTTCTGAAACCAGAACATGAGGAAAAAAAATATTTAACTGGTGTGCACAAGGAAATAGAGAGGCAGACATAAAAGTGCATTTGGAAGTAGAAGGATTTATGTTTATCACTAACAGAAGGGTTTGTTCCAGAACCTTCAATTTCCTCCCAAAACTACTAAGAATTGATTTGGTCCAGAGTCATGGTAAATGGCTTCATTTAGCCAGTTACTGACCATACTGCTAGAGTTAAGCATACCAGCAGCAGAAAAGGTAGAATAAAACAAAAATCAAACTCACATATGCTGACATGAAGTCTATCTTGCTCAGAAGGCAAGCATCTACTTTGAATTTCATCCAAAACTGTCCCGGAAGCCTAGATCTGACAGTTTTAACACTTAAATTGGAAGACAGCTTTCAATAGCACGAACAAGTCTTACATGTTTAAGAATGTTTAAAAGGATGGGCTCCACAGAAGCCAACTGGCTTGCTCTACCCTACAAATTGGCTAACAGGTCTGCAGGAAAAACAGCCTCTCTCCCTCTCCTGGATCAACCAGGCATGAGGGCCAGGAATGGAGGAGCGCAGGAACAGAAAGACCCTAACATCAAAATCATAGTCATAGAGAGAAAAAGAGATGTGAAACAGCGCTAGCTAGTTCACCCTCAATATTTAAGGTGGGATCCTGCGCACTACAATGCAGGTTTTCTTCTATAAACACTATGAAGTCTCTAGACTTTTTGGCTGTAAAATTCAATTTTGTATGTAAACCAGATGTACACTAATGCAATTATACCTGAAAAGGAATAAGGAACAGTACAAGGGGCTGAGATACCTGTGCTAAAGTAGAAAAATTAGCATCTTTGGCTCAGGTCTCACCTCTCTAAGTGCACTTCTTCTATTTGGAGATTTAGTGTAAGTCCCTCCATATGATTACATAAAAATCTCAGCTTTCATTAAAATTCATAAGCCATATTTCTAAGCCTCTTCAGTATTAGAGAACTGCAGGCAAATGTGAGCTATGCATACTGCAAAAGATCTGAATAAATAAAAAGACAAAGTGAAGAATGACAAGTCAGATCTTTGTAAACTGTTTTTTAGGTCTAGCTTTTCTCTCCATTGTCTTTTCTGGTCTTGGTTTTGATTTTGGCACCTTTGAATTGGCAATGCTATTAACTATGCCATAGCTTACAAAAAAATAAAATGACAAAAAAGACATATTCTTAATACAGTAACTTCTACAATTAGGCATAAAGGGGGTTGGGGGGAATAAAGCATATAAAATATGAGCAGTCCCATGTATATTAGTAGGAAGGGGAAGGAGACTCCAGTAACAGAATGCAATAGTGTTTGGAAACCACAGAGTTTTTATTTAAGCAAATATAATACTGAACAGAATTTTATTAGAGGGAATGAGCAAATCTTTTCATGTTAAGTACTTCTGAGAACCAATGAAGCAGAAATACTTAATGTTTAATAGAAGACTTTAAACCAATTCAGAGTCTACTCAAATTCTATTCAGATTACAGAGTCTATTTCTCTGGAATTTTATTTGGTACACATTCACAAATACACAGTATTTTTACAGCCATAAAAATAATTAGATAGTGATGACTGTGAAAGGTGAGTACAAAGTAGAGCACAGGAATGCTAGAGAAACAGGTCCTCTGCCCCATCTGACTGCGAGCCAACCACTTTCCATCCAGTATTCTCTGGTGAACCATCTGCAATGCACAAATAGGATAACCTAAGCTCCCCAGAACAGCTGAGAAACTGGAAAAATGCCTTTTTATCACTCCTATTAGTATTTAGGGCATGTAATAGCAGTAAAATTAATACTGATGAGCTTCTGAGAAGTTCTGGCTGGGTGGCAGCCAGCAGTTTTAGGAGTTGCTTATACTTTGGGAACTAGTGTCCAGCGATGGTAGATAGGAGCATCCAACCATTTTACAGGCTGGCACCTGGCCTCAACCTTTGCCAAAGAGCAGAGCCTGTATATAAACACGAGCATAACATCTTCTCTCTTTGGAAGAGATTTTGTTGAATGAGCATGTTGAGGATGTGAAACAGTGTCTCACTGTTGAGTTCTTTGACACTGCCTCCTTACAGCTCGCACTGAATGCTGCACAGTCTGATACATATTCTCTGACTGAATGGGTATTAGCTATGCTTCAGTCTGGATCATATTTCTACCGGTAAAAAGAAACTGTTTGTTACCAGCATGTAGGCACAAAATGTTCCCAATACGTTTCTTTTTCAGTAACAAAAAAAAAAAAAGAGCACAAATTATATCCTTGATTGCATATTAGAAGTGTTTCTTAGACGAGTCAGGTCAGTATTTTTAATAGATGTTGTTTTGAATGGGACTCCTTCTATGCAGCAGGCTGATCCCTGTGCTCTGCAGGTACTAAACGAGGTGATCTACTGACCTCACTGACTTAAGGAGCATCACTTTAGCGTGGACACCATCCTTGCTGCATGACGAGCATGAACATACACAGACGCACACAGGCTGTGACACACAGAAAGCAGAATGCTCCAATATTTTGGAAACAATCCCCTTTCCACTGCCGCTTGCCAGCTCCCAGGGTCAGCCACAGGCACGAGCTGTCAGAGCCAGAGCTGGGAGCCACACACTCACCCCATCATGTCCTCTGGCCATGCCATCAGTGGGAATGAAGCTCTCCACCCAAACACTCCCAATGCAGATCTGTGAATTGTCAAGGTCAGCCCCTGTTCTTAGTCTGGTTAAAGAAAGCAAACCAACAAGCCAAAAAGAAAAAGAAAAAAGAGAACTAAATAACTAAATGAAAAAATTATGGAGAAAAACAGACTTTCAGCTGCCTCCTCATCAAATAAGTGACTTCAAAAGTCTGTGGGCTGCTAGACAACAGCTGGAAGAAATACAATTTTTAAACCAAGGTGCAGCCAGAAAAATGCTTTGCTTTGGGTCTTGGTGCTGCTTGGAACTTCAGGCAGGGACAGGGAGATGGAAGGACAGGCCTGGAGCATCACAGCAGCATTCCCCACAGGAGCACCCCCCGTAGGCAGGGGGTGAAGCCTCTGAAGCTGGAATGCTGGGGAATAACACAGGCAGAGAACATGACACAGAGCCATGGTGAATGGAAGGGAGGAAGCAGGGCACCATGCAAGTGGGGTGGATGCTGTGGCTGAGGAGGACAACCAGAAAGGCAAGAGAAGAAACCATCCTGAGTGCTTACCAAGGGATTGCTCCAAAGGAATAAAAGCCATGAGATCATATCTGGCACTGGACAAGACAGCAAGAGAGACTACATTTTTGAGGACTTTTCTCATGGCAGCGTATGACCTTTTAGAGTATTTCCAGACAATAAACTGCATCTGACTTCTTTAGGGATGCTGGCCTCATTGCATGGAGGCAGGGAGATGTATGGCAAAGCAAAGTGGCCCGGTGGGGAACTACTGTGCCATTGCTCCCTGCCATCTCCTGAAATGAGTAGGTTTAGCTTTCAATAGCATGAAGTGAAATAAAAAATGTAGGTGGGAAAAAGAAAAGGCAGGGGAATATCCACCTCCACACCCTGTCTCTGGATTTATATAAATTTTTGTCACAACTACTTAAACAGATGACAGCAGTAAAACAAATCTCTACAGGTTTTTCTTATTTTCAGTCCTACCATTGAATTTCTCAGGTACCTATTAATCTTTCATACATCAAACGGGATTTTAAACAACGGGTTTTGAAGGCAAAGCTGTAAGAAACTACAGAAAACATCTAGAATTTTTTTCTTTGTTATTTTTAAAGAAAAGCAACTGTATTAATTCAGTGACCCTCTAAGTATGGAACAGATGTGGATCTGTTATGGATGCAGATGTGGAACAGATTTCTCCTAGCAAAGGCTTCCTAACTTAATAGCCTTATCTGGATATTTAAAAGATTTCTGTAATGAATGAACAAAACAATTTAAATGACCATAAGCAGATTTCTTATTCACTTAAACTGATCCGGTGGATGAATAATCGGCATGTTGACCTGGTGGACAAGTATTCAACAAGCCAAAGCATTCACCAAATTTTCCATTTAGTCACTTTCCCATTCTGAGCACTGTGATGAAAACTAGAGCTCTAGAAAAAATATCTGTTCTAGGGAAATAAAAAATGATCCTCTGATATTTTCCTGCCTTAGCCATGGCCATAATTCACTGACAGTAACCCGTGGAAGAAGATTCCTTGGTATGGGAGTGTCAGGACAACATAGCACTACCAAGACTCCGAAGTGTACCAGCAAGCTGGCAAAAGAACAAGAATAGAAAGTTAAAAAGAAGAAAATTACTATTTAAACCTTGCTTACTATTCAGAGTAGACACAGTAAGTCCTTGGATTTCAAAGCTACACAGTCAAGTCCATTCTGGTGTAATTAAGTTCCACAAAAAAGTCAGAAAGCTTATTTACTTTTTTCCATTGGGAATCATTAACTACACATTAAGAACCCCAGCCACAATACCAAACCTGGCACAGGCTTGATAAAGCTTGCTAGCAGCTGCAGCAAAGTCAGCATACAGCCTGAAAGCACTTTTTAGGTACGTAATGCTGATTTTTTTCTTTTCTCTTTTTTCTAATGAATCTGAACACCTCTACCAGAAATCTGCTGGGTATATATGTTACTCATACTGTTTTCTATTTAATTTTTCCTCTCAATCTTTTCAGAAATTCCAGTTTACTATACAGTTTTTTGTTGTTACTCAACAAAAACCTTGAAGACAACATGACATTCTTTGTTGTTCATCTATGCACAGGAGTGTGGGTCCCGACTAGGGCCACTAAGATGATCAGAGGGATGGAGCACCTCTCCTAAGAAGAAAGGCTGAGGGAGTTGGGCTTGTTCAGCTTGTAGAAGAGAAGGCTCTGGGGAGACCTCACTGCAGCCTTCCAGTACTAGAAATGAGCTTATAAACAGGAGGGGGGACAAACATGTTACACAGTCTGATACTGACAGGACAAGGAGAAATGGCTTTAAACTAAAAGAGGAGAGATTTAGATTAGATATTTGGAGGAAATTTTTTACTCAGAGAGTGGTGAGGCATTGGCACAGACTGCCCAGAGAAGTTGTGGATTCCCCATCCCTGGAAGGCCAATTTGGATGGGGCCATGGGCAGCCTGATCTGGTGGGTGGCAGCCCTGCCCACAGCAGGAGTGTGGAACTGAATGATTTTTAAGGTCCCCTACAACCTAAACCATTTTATGATTCTGATTCTGTGATTTTATGAGCACCTCTGCTTCCTGAAAAATTAGTTCCTTGAAGATACAGAAGACTTTTTTTGCATAGCAATCACAAATACTTTGTGGAGGAACAGAAAGATGGTTAAGTGTTTTTCAGTCAAGCCCTCAGTATATTAGGTGAACTACAATACTAACTTGAAATATGAAAGGTCATATTGAAGGCAGCTGAGCCTCAGTTAGTTCAATCAGTGCACTAAGCTAACAGTTGAGTACTTTCTGGCACTTGATATAAAAACAGGAATTTCCCAGTATGATTCCCAGTGGATAACTGTCTATCTCATAGGAAAAGAAAAAAAGGAAAAGAGAAAACCTTGTCAAATTGATATCCTTACTGGCAATCTCAACAGGGGAAAAGAAAACCACACACAAAAAAAACCTGAGGACTGAGTAGGTATGGAAGCTTGAGGAGACACTTACCCTTCAGAAGTGGTTCTTCTGTGAGGGAACCTAGCCACAGTGATGTGGGAAGGATCAAGCATGACTTGCTTGTGTCTCCGTTGCACTTTCTTTGTGCATACAGTAGGGCATTTTGGCATGGCTGCCAACTCAGAACCTCTCAGCAGAACGGACAGCTGCTTACAAGAAGGAAGGGCATGAAGAGGACCAAATGCTTTGGCCTGAGAAGCTGAATGAGCATTGCACTGCCGTTCCCCTACAGAAATGGAAATCCAGTAAGCAGCAGAACAAATCAGATCTCTGCTGCTACTGCATGCACTTGCTGAAAAGAGAAAACCAAATTTTTAATATGGCAACATAACGTCTGACTGCTGTGAAACACAAAGCCTAATGATCACAACAATCAGCCCTTGGTGATGCTAAAGTAGGGTGCGGTAGAAAGCCATAAACATAGGAAGCCCAACAAGATAAATAGCAGCACAGTGAGGGAGAGCTGGGCTTTATTAATAAAAATGTCAAGACACTGAGAATGTGGCCTCTCTCAAGCATTTAAAAGGATAGCCCAGCGGTGCCTTCCACCAGCACAGGAACAGCGCTGTGCCTGCCCAGGTGAAGCCTCGGCTCCCGGGACTGCATGGAAAACAGAGAACATCATCCTGCCAACCCTCATTCCAGCCTGACGCCTACACAAACTTCTTTCATTAATACCATGTTTTTCTAGCTATGAGGTTTCCCAACACGGAAGAATAGCACTGACATTTCAACAGCCAGATCCCAGCTAACAAATGTCCTAAAACTGCAGCACACTCAGCCTGGTAGCTTGCTAAAAAACCTCAATGTCAAAACTCAAAGTACATTCAGTTTAAACACACCCTTGGGGGGATTTTATACTAACTACTTTCTATTTCAGACTATTCACTTTAAGCTCGACCAGCAGTGCCTCATCATTCACCCAGGAAAACTTCCCTCTCTGCCACCCAATCTCAATCAACCTGCCAAATTAATTATCACCCCGCATTTATCTATTGCTAAGAGGGGGGGAAAAAAGCAAATAGATGAATGTGGCAGTGACCCGAGCAAAAATGAATCCTGTGAAACAGAACTAATTAAATCAGTTCAGTGATCTTCTCCCAGCACGACATGTTTCGCCCACCCCTTCCCCAGCAGTCCGGTTCCTGCGTCTCCTCCAGCTGTCCTAGGCAGAGCACTCATGTGGGATCAGAGCCCTGCCCAGCAGTAACCAGGGGTCTTTCCCAGTCATCATGATAATTTCACACAGACTTTCACGTGAAAATTCCTGGCTACAGAATATGTTTTGGGCCTAAAGCACAAGGACTGGATCACCCACCACAGACTTAGGGGCTCACAGACACCCAGTGTTGGTGCTTCCCTGTCTCAGAGTGAGGTTCCACTTTGGCACTCCAGTGCAGCCTCACACCAGAGCTGGCAGCACTAATATGCAGAGAAGTGACAGAATACCTCCGCTGTGAGCCAGACACCAAACCCTGCACTGTGTGCATTGCTAACATGGTGAGCACATCCTCATGTGTGACTGCAGCACTGCTCACCCTGCAGACACTCATGGGACAGGCTCAAGTGAGCAAATTACATGCAGGTTTTAGATTTCCTTGTCCAAAGATGTGCAGTGACAGTACACATAAAAATACATTTGGGCCATAAATTTCATTACTGCTGGAAGCGGCATCATTTTCATGCCTTTGGACAATGTGTGAAGCCCTGTACTGGCTGATAAGGGCATGCCCATGCAGCAAGGACATCAAAAGCTCCTGGTGTACAACAGCAGCAGAAACAGCCACCTCTTCTCTCAGGAAACATCCCATTGCTTTTCTCTTTACGCAGAACACATCCAGAGCAAGAGCAGAATAGGGAAAGGCAGCTCAAACAGGGCAAGAAATGCAGGATGACAGGCCTGCATGAGGAACAACAAAGCACCAACGCAGGATATATTTACTGGGGAGTTGCAATGCAGAGTCAATCCCACCTTGCTATTCTCCCTCTCCGTTTTTTAACACAGTCGGTGCTCCTTCAGATGGCAGGCACATCACTGATCACTGTCGTACTGAAAGGCAGCAGAACGCGGTTGCCTGCTCAGGATCCCTGTCAGGTTAGGTGAGGCCTTGCATGCCAGAGCCCTCCTTGATAACGGTGCATGGGAACAAAACAACAACACACAGAGGCAGGACTCTGAGTAATCTCTAGGTAGGTTTCTACACAGGCAACAGTTTGTCACTCGCACCCATCTGCTGCTCCAAATCACACACACGCTGTCACATGTGCTCTTCCCCATCTGGATTGCAGAGATACTGGATATAAACAGACAAAAGTCAGGCACAGGAATGCTGGGCTTGTGCTGCACAGGGGGAAGCACCACTCAGCTTCTCCCCCTCCAACAGGAGCAGCTTCATTGGAGGTTTCTGGAAGTCAAAGTAGATTTTCACAATGGCTGCAGTTTTTTCCATGATTTTAAATCCTGCCTTTCAAACCAATACATCTCCTCAAAGGCTTTATTTCTAAGATTTTATTTTTAAAGTAATAAAACAGTGCACATTGTCCTACAGGGATATCATAAAATACATTCCCCTGCAACACTGTCTGCCAGCATTTAATTCTGCGTGGTCACCAGGGCAGTGTTTCCATAGCGTCACACTGCTAACAGCAAAACCAGAGCCCATATGAGCAGCAGACTCTATCGTGATGCATGTATAAGGGATGTAGAGAATATATGCTATTTGGGGGTGTCACAGTACAAATGAATACAGTGGGTGGCTTTCTGGAGTGAGTGAGAACGTGGCAGGGCAGGGACCCACCACAGAAAGAGGGATTTCGATGCAGGAAGGTAGAAGCAGGCTCGAGACGTATGGCTGCCCCTGCTCTCTGTTTCAGGACCACATTTTTGGTTCTGCTAAACTGAATGGCTGGAAAGTTGTTGAAACATTCTTTGTTGGGAGACTCTACTATTGAAGAAAACATCCTTTGCCTAACCTACATTTATCAAAGAGGCTTGACAAAATTAAGAAGCACTTCCGTGGCTGCGTATCAAAAAGCTCCATCTATTTCAATTGGAAAGTTCTAAAATTTGCTTTCTTTTATATGAACAACTACCTGCCCCTTCACTGCTGGCCCTTTTTTTCCCAGACTTTTATTTTTCACATAATCTGATTTTTTTGTGTTGCTAAAATACACTTCTAAAACAAACTTGATCCAAAAAAGCAGAATTTCCTTTTCTAATGACAAGCTGTTCTGCAGTCTCCCTCGTTCCTCTCCATTCAATCTCATTACAAGGGCTTCAGCCTCTGATTTTTGATGAAAAAGTAATTTAAACTACTTCTTCCTGTGTCCCAAATATTTTTCTTTCATCTTTGTATGTTCAACTTGGGTAAAAAAATATATTTTTCTTCAGCAGAAGTGTTATTTCTGTAAACAGTATTATATATCACTTTACTGTAACCCTGAGAGTCCAGGTGGAAAGGTACTTATATTTCTAGTTAGCAAAAAAAAAAGGGGGGGGGGGGAAAGGAAGAAGAAAAGAAGAAAAGAAAAAAGGAAAGGGACAAGGGAAAACATAGCACTGCTAAGTGCTAAACAGCAGAGCAGATTTGGTCCTGTGACTATCTGAAAGAGATCTCTAGATCTGTATTGATGACAGAGGCACTAATGCTAATAACAGTATTTCCATCAATGCAGCGTGGCCTGATGTTGTCCTTTGTTTTTGCTCTTGTGCCTGGGAACCAGGCTGGTCTAGGAGATTAGGTTAAATGCAATTATCCTGACTATCCTGATAGCTTTGAGTCTCTCCCTGTTATTACGTATCAGCTGCAAATCAGATAAATCTTAGCAGCAACCACTTCTAAAGCACTTGTTTCCAGATCACCATACAAACCTGTGGAAAACATTTGATTTACCTCCCTTTCACAGACGGGTAACTGAGGCATTTACCCAGCACAGTCCTGTAAAACTGGGAACAAAAACTAAATATCTCCAGCTTATGAGACCAGACCATAGGCTTCTTTTTGACCAACTATTTATGTCCAAGTTCTTTTCTGGGGGAGTCGAGGGAATACACCAGGGAACTGAATTATTCTCATGTTCAGCTGCCAGGAGATCTTATCACTCTTTTGGAAAATGTACTGTTTAGCCCTCTAAATATCAGAGAGAGGACAGGCTTCAAATATCAACAGTCTTCCTTTTTTAAGAAAGCACTAAAGTAAAATGGGAAAGCTAGGAAACCTCAAAGGATCAAAAATAGCGCAACTTTCTCCCCTGTGCCTGTAGCGGAACAGCTTGCAATCCTCTTTACTCAGCGAGGGCCTTAGTTAGAGAAAACTACTTGAACCAACAGCTGTGCCCCAAACCTGACCTAAACCTTCCCGAAGCTTTAAAGATGGTGAAACCACTTAGGCCCCACACCGGGACACAGAGATTAACAGCAGGAGGAAGGGCTGCAGAGCCAAAATGCCAGGAGAAAAAAAGCATTGTCATGAAGCTTTCCAAATTACTCATGAAGTGATTGTGGTACATGAGGCATCACTGGCAAAAAGCATTTTCCATGAGAACTTCATGAATTAGAGAGTATTTTCTCTCTTCCCCTTTCCATTTTTCCACGTGATTCCTTTTTCAAAAGGAGAAATGGTAGATAAACTGCAGTTTACCTAATTTATTAGCACCAACCCCTCCGTTCCACACACATGTCGAAACAGGAGGAAGAGAGAGTGTTGAAGGCAGGGTGTCTGTGCACCTCTGGCACACTCAATGGGTCCTTGATTGGAACAAAGCCTCCTTGAAGGGGGAACCAGGGCCACCAGCAACCTTGCTTCAGGCAGCAGCAACAAAAGCTGAGAAACAGATGCTTTATGAGCTTAAGAGAGCTGCAGAAGAGAAAAAAAAACTCACTTCCTTTCTCATGCCTAAATATAGAACATAAACAAAAATGTATACATACTAAATATTTTTCTTAACCTGATACTTTTCTTCCCTTACATCCGTCCTCTCTTCCCTAACACACGTGGTGTGGTCCTGGGACCAATGCTTACTGTCGTTCTCAGTGAAAGGCAGGTCATGTTAAACACCAGCACTGGTTAGGGAGAACTCCAGAAAGTTCAGGGTGGACTAGGAATGACTGCCAGTCTGGTGGAAGGAAATGGATTTTGTACCAAGAAGCTACACAGAAGTGAGTATTTGCAGTGGGGAGAAAATGCCCTCCACTGTAGCAACCTGCAGTGTGATGATGAGGAAGATATGGCCATAAAAAAGCAGAAGGGCTGCCAGGCAACAGTTTGCTTATAGCATGTAATGCCATACATTGTTGGCCCTATGACTAAAACGTAGGGTTCAGTCTCCATATACATGATACTACCAACATTTTCCACAAAATTAAATACAGAGGTTCAAGAAATAAGGGGGTAAAAATACACAGAGGTAAAGCTGAAAATACTTGGAACCTCTTCCAATGGTATTACTAAACACTCCCATTGCAAATTACAGAAGACACATATGCTGATTTTCTACAGTTGTACAGATTATATCTGAAGAGACAATAATTCTCAAAGTACTTCATGTTTTCTTAGAAATTCCATTTCCTGGAATCTGAATTGCAGGGGGAAAAAAGGAAGAGATAAATTTCCTCTTTGTCAGAAAGGAGCCTTCCAACTACCAGGACTGTAAAGGGAGAAAAAAATAAATACAAGGATTGAAACCTGAGGGTTAGTAGCGGCTCCAGAACACAGTGGGTTGCCTTTGTGCTGATGGGAAAGCCCTGAAGGGCAAAGCTCAGCTCTGCCCAGTATCAAAAACTAGGACAGTAGATATGGTAAACCATAATAAACAAGCTGCATCCTTCCACCCTATGAGGAGGATGAGCAGGACAGAACAAAATGCCAGAACCAAAGCAAGAGATTGCTAAGAATAACTTTATCTCTCCTCCTTTATCTCAGGGGCCAGATTATCTTGGTTGCTACTTGAGAAGACAAGCCAATGCCAGCATCAGAAAGGTCAGAAAGCATGTGAAAATTTATCCAGTAGCTTATCCAGTGCCTAACTATCTGTTGTTGCAAAAGGACAGGCTACCATGAAATTCCTACCGACTTGCTGCACAAATATATGCGGAGTTTTGACTTCAAGAGCTTGAGAGAGAGTGAAAAATGTGTTACATGGATACCGTAGCTCTAGTACCCTCACTTATTAATACACATGGGATTTTTGCCTTTTTTTTTTTCCAATGACATAGAGTTTTGATGATTTTTAATCAGCAGAAAAGTAATTTCAGGCTGACAGGAAGTAACTCACTGAGGAAGAGACGAACCCTTCATATTCAGAATACAAAGAGCAGCTGCATATAAGCAAAAAGCATAACTGGTAGACTTAAGTACAAGAGTTAAAACCAGGTTACCTCAAACTGAATCTATAATGAATTTATGAAAGATTTCATTTTGCATGCATATACTGGAAGGGAGCAGAAGGACAATTCCAGGACACCAGAACCTCCCATTTCAGTATCGAGGAATAACAGCATTTCATTTTTTGCTTTACTACATAGCACTGGAATTAAAAATTTGAAAAGTAAGAGAAAAAACCCACACTATAGTCTCAGGCTCGAAAGGGTTTACTGACCCAAATCAGTTTTTCTGCTCCGGTGGTAATGAAACTTTACTCACAGAGTATTTCAAAGTATTCAAGCTACTTCTTTTGGACAACAAACTGCATTTGGAAACCTTTCCTGAAATGCCTGCACAAATCCAGCTGTTGGGTATCTCTCCATGTTGTGGGAGCAGCCAAACTCCCCACCTCTCAGGCCAGCCAACCTTCCCGAGGCCAAGGGGCAACAGGCGTACACCCAGCAGCCAGCCCAGCCCTCTGCTCATGCCCCAGGTGGGCTGGGGATGCTGCAGCTCAGCACAATGGGGTGGCATCGAGATTTCACCCAGCAGATTTCACAGAATGCAGACATCAGGGAGCAACGACAGAATGAGGTCAGAGTCTGATCTACAACCCAGGGAGCATGGCGAGCTATATCTAGGCCAACAGTTTGCTGTAATCTTGTTACTTAATGGGAGGCAGCGGAGAAGAGGGAATATCCTTGGAGCTCATACAAGAACCAAATAATATGCGCTTAAAAGCAGACTTGAGCTGGGGCACAAACACTTCAGCTAGCTGGCACTGCCTGTCACATAGCAACAAGGTGCAAAATGATAGGGGATTGTATCTGCACATCTTTCTGCCTGTGATGCACCTTGATGGCCATCTCCTGCAGGGACCCTCCTGCCCACAGACTCATCTCTGCCTAGGGACCCACATCTAGAACATGTTCCTTCATCTTCATGGCACAGAATAGGGCTGCAGTTATTCCTGGAGCGGTCTTTAATTTTGATTAGCATCTATGTTAATATCCTAGTAGTAGGAGGTTGGAAGTAGGATGTCAACTTTCTTGGAAGAAAGAAGGAGAAAAAACAACAAACTCCAAACAGGAATGTACTAAGAACATGACAAGCAGATGGCTGTTTTTATTTTGCTGCATGTGGGGGAGTCATAGGTCTAGGATTTCATAGCAGGGAGGAATTTCACTTGTACAGATATCAACAGAAAGCCTTTCTAATGCTGCTTACATGCTGACTTGAGTCAAACATCTCCTGTGTGCATCACACGCGTCTGAAACGCTGGCTGCAGCGCTCGGTGCCAGCCCACCCTGTGCAGAGGGTCATGCATGAGGACTGAGAGGTCGGCTTACTGAAGAGAGAACACATTTCCTCTCTGACTCTTTGTAAGAGAGCTGAGAATCTTCCAACTCTCCCGCTACTAATTAATATGTATCTTACATAATGGAGGGAACATCTGCAGAATGAAACATTTACTGAATAACAGATCACCTAAACCTCTGTGACCAGAAAGGGCCATGACCAGCCCTTTGATTCTGCACTGAAGAAACAAAGGAAAGATGAAGATGGACAGGGTACAGACCTCAAGTTTTGTCTACCTCATACATCTAACTGCTCAGTGAACAGAAAAGTGCTTTCTCTTTTTTTTTCTTTAAAGGCCACCCTACTACCACAGGATACATCCTTAAGCAAGCTAGCAAGAGACAGAGATTAAATGGGCAATCTTAGGTGCTCCATTCTTCTTCACCAATCTCCTCTCATTGTCCACAAGTCTCAGTGGGAACAAGAGCAAGCACCAGCTTCACTTGAGAGTACAGACCCGTGGGATGAGCTGTACCAGGACGCAGTTAATCTGACTTTTTGTCAGATATTGGCTGAGACTGGCAGAAAAAGCCTGTCCCGCTCATGTGATAGAAAGTGGCTTGAAGGCTCCTCACTCAAATAGATAAAAATGGCTCTGTTGAGAAAAACTCCATGAAACAATTGCAGAGTGATTCAGCAGTGCAGTTGCCTGCCTGGTTGATGGGGTATGAGCACAGCCCACGCTCACACACCCGGCTGTTCTGCCTCGTGCTCTGGGCTCTCCATTGCTCACGCAGGGGATCCCACCCACCCCTTCCAAGAGAAGGAAGATGAAAGGCAACCTCCAAGTCACTTGTGATGCACAAGGATATGAAATAGTAGTCTACAATAGCTCAGCAATTTCATCTGCAAGTACAAGGGAACAAAGATTTCTTTTTAATGCAATCTGAAAACTGTGAAGATTATCTCACTGTGCAGGTTGTTTCTACCACACAGCAGATAAAGCAAAGGAAATTAAAATACAATGATTAAAAAAAATATTTTACTGCCAAGGATTTTTCTGAGCACAGGTATTTTGTGCGTGCATTACAGACAGCTGTAGAAATAACTACAGAGATCTGAGATATGAAGGTGGTATAGGACAAGAGGATAATTTGTATCTTGAAGAGTAAGTAAGTAAAAAGAAGAGTCCAAACTTCTTTCTAGCTTTTGCTGCTGTTTATTTTTGGTTTTGTTTGTTTTGTTCAGCCTATCTCCTAGCCAGGACTGCTTTATTTTCAGTTTTTTTTTTCTCGCCCAGTGTCCAACAATCTTTTGACTGCTAAAAAATCACAACCAGTTGACTACTTGGTACTGCTGGAGAATTTTTAAGGCCCTAAGAGGACATAGCCTGTGCAGCTCCAACTGCTCAGCCTCCAGCAGCCAAAGAGATGCTCTAAGAGATGACCAACTGCAGCTACAAAAAGCCATAAATGCAACTCTTAGAGTACGCATATGGAGGGATGCACCCTCATGCCCTGCATATTGTTTGGGGCTAGGGGTGGTGATGAAACAGTTCAAGATAAAACTTTCCTCAAGCCCAAACTCAGTTTGACTGTGAGTTCTCTGGGGCTGAAAGAAATGTCCTGGTTTTATGTAGCTTCTATATGGCTGTATCCCAATTTGAAGACCTCAGGGGCTAATGTCCTGAAAATAACAACCCCCAAAGTAGCAGTCACACCAAACCCAAAGCCTCTCCAGCTATCAATAGTACTAAGGTTTTCACAGAGAGATCAGCCTGAATAACTTACAAAGCTCAAATGTGAGCATTTAAAGTCCCAGTTATCAAAGTAACTAATAGAAGAACAACATGATCGTGCAAGTCTTAATGCCTAGATCTAGGAAAAGCTTATTAAGGTTAGGTTGCAAGGGAAAGAAGTTTTAAAAACGCACCCAAATAGCAACAATCCTCCTTGAAAAAAACCATGCTTATGCTATCCTGTAACGATAAACTAACAAAGGAAAAAGCAAGCAAGCAACAACCTTGAATATCTACACCAAAAAAAGAAAAGAAGAAAAAAAGCAGGTGATATTTAGTCTATTTTGAGAAAGCTCTCAAAAATAAAATTTCCTTGTTACAGAAATGACTGGTCCTGACAAACTTCCTTCACTTCATATATGAAACAGAGCTATAATAGCATAACTCCAGACTGAGAAATCTAAGGAAAAAATAATACAGATATCAAGTTTCTGCTTCTCAGACTCCCTGACCTACGAGCTGATTAGGTTAAACAACAATATGATGAAAAAAGAGGCCATGCCCCTGGCATATGGTATTATAAACACGGGGAAGTGCCAGTATAAACCTTTATCAGGAGACTGGGTTCTTTGTCAAGCAGTGCCTTTCTCTCAAAACATCCCAGCTGCCATATGCCTGCAACCAGCCAGCTGCAGAACCTCATAAGAGAGTTCTTATTTGCTCTGCATAATGCTTTACAGCTTCGCCACAGGGTCACTGCTGTGAGCCCTGATGTCATTGCCCCAACTGGAGGCCGGGAAGTGGCGGCTGAGGAGAGGCAGCAAGGGAGGCTGCAGGGAGCAGAGCTGGGATGGCAGGCCTCCCCACTGGGCCTTCTGCTCTCAGAGAGGCAGGAGAAGAGCAGAAATGAAAGGCAAGCACACCTGATGAAGTCTGTTTTTTAAAAGGAATACGGCTGCCCCACCCTCCTGATCCCAAACTGGCTCTACCTTGTGTTTTTGTTTTGTTTTTAAATCTGTAGCCCTGTGTCAGTTCTCTATGCTGTTGAGGTGCTGGAGCCACAGAGCAGAGAGATGAAATTTGAAAAAGGTACAGGATCAAAGCTGGAGCTGCCACCACAGTGACAAGCATCTCTTCTATCCAAGTAAAGTCTCAGAGGTAGAGATATATTTGCCTTTCCTCCTCCAACCCTCTTCCATAAACAGAGAGCAACAAAGATGGGCAGAAAAATTGAGGACAAGGCAGAAATTTGCTTTTTGTGCTGCTGGAATAGTTTGCTCCTTTATGGCCACCGAAAGGAGCTTTGAGTGATCCATTCCAGCACACTGCATGTAGAGCCGTGCCAATGAACTCGTGTACTGCAGGCAGTGAAGTTACAGTGTGGTCTTCCAATAAGTAACGAACAACAAAGGGCTGGATCTTCTAATTGTTCCTTTCGAGATGAGTAACACTTCAAGACTCTGTTTTTAAGTGCAGGTATTCTGTAGGTGTAAAATTGAAAGGGCATGGAGCATTCATGAAATATTTTCAGTCTTTGCTCCAATTTTTAAGGCTGTGGCTTGTGCTTTCTCTTTCCGACTTATAGGATAGCAATATTTTTAACTTCACTGTTATCTCTTCTTTTTAAAGTTATCAAACCGCACTTTAGTATGAAGTCCAGAGGAAGGGAACCTTGCTCAGATGCTCACCTTTGTTTCTTTTTTCTTCTCAGATGCTAGCAAGTCAACAGGCAAAACATTTTATTTCATAAGGAAACAACTACGGTCGAGTTAGTTGGAAAACATGACACGAGTATTTCTATGGAAAGATTAATTACTGCAGGAGTTGGTCTGATAAAACTCTTAATGCTTAAATGTGCATTTTTTCAGAGAAGAGACAGCAGGCTTCTACGTCCCGATCTCTCACATGATCCCTGCAGCCATGACTTGAAAAGGAGCATCAGAACACAGTGCATGAACTCTTAAGAGTCACACAGTCACATAACCACTACAGTTGAAACTTTTGAATAACAATTGCCTTCCAGTCTGATCATGACCCGCTGGAACAAACAACACTTAGAAAATCAGCATGGACAGCTGAAGGTGAAAACAGCAACTAAAGAAGTGAGAGAGAATGAAAGGGCCTTTCATATTATCTCCGATGCTTAAATTTATGCAAGCCTAAAAGGTGCAGCAGTGGTGGTAGAGAACTTGCATTCTATAAAAGCAACATCTGCACAAAGGCAACAAACCCATGTGCATCTCTTCCACACCCCCATCTTCTGTAGGAAGGCAGAGCTGTGGAGGAGCAAAGCATTGTGGACAAATCCAAAAATACCCTGCTGAACTCAAGAAACCTCTTGCTGGAGAAATAAGGATCTTTCAGGTCAGTAATCAAGGCTGCAAATATCATTTCAGAGTTGTGATGCATTTTACAGCAGCATGTTAAAATTACTGTTATGAGCACTCAAACTGCAGTAGCTCAACTCAGTCCAGTTAATGAATGTACAGGAAGCGTAGTACTAAAGTCCTGTGGCACATACACATGCATACACTCCTGTCAGCTAACCTATAAACATTATGCACACTAAATCCAAAGTCACGGTCCTGGTCTATTTTTTGCCATTCTTCCCATAAGAGAAACTAAAAATAGGCCCATGGGAACTGTGCATGGGACTCTAATCTTCAAGTGTTTAACTCTTACAGTAAAAATTGCCTAGCAATGTTTTTGAGGGGATTCTTCATGGAGTTTGCATTATACGTATGTATAATATATTTATGTATCTATGTACGCATATGTATACAGGGATACACACCTCCACAGGGATAATGATATCCATGAGAAACTGTGGATGCACACTACTGACTAGTTGCATACATCTCCGAAGTTTGCTCATAAATGATCAATGAAGCTAAAAATAAAGATGCAGGGAAACCTGGGCATGACCTCTTGCAGCTCTCAATTCCTGCTCACAGGCACAGGACTAGGGAAAAAAAAAAAATAATAAAAAAATCCAGTTTTTCTGAGAACCACTGCTATGCTATCAAGCAAGGTTACAGAGCTGGGTGTCAAAGGACATTGCAGCTACTCTGCAAAAGGAAGAGCTGTAAATTTAAAATAAAATATACATCAATAGGGAGAAAAAAAATGTCTCCCTACATATGCAGCACTTCCTGTCTGTGCTACAAGGTCTTTTGCACGCAGTATCTGAGGCAGCCACGTTGCAGGAGGATTACCCTCAAATGCTGCAAGTGGCAAGCATGAAGACCAACAGACCTCCTCCTTCCCCCCTGCTGCTCCTCCAGAGAAATGCTGCCTTGGTGTTAGGATAGATAATTCTCACCATGCTACGCCTCACCGAATGGAAAGGGCACTTACAGTTTCTGTCTGCGGCAAGCTGAGGGAAGCATATGGCAGCAGGCGCAGATGGCCGTGTACACAGGTTCAGGCAGCTCAGAACATGCAGTGCTGAATTATCCAGCAAAGAAAACAAATGTTGGGAGACATCACGTTGAGGCTGACTTGACTTCCCTGAAGCCCATGATGTTTATTCTTTGGAGCCAATGCTTCGAAGAAAAGTGCTGCTAGATTTCTTCAGTAATGCCCAGTACTAGAACAACTTGAAAGCCTCCCTGTGCCTTTGTGGAAAATTACCTGAGCATTTGCTATGGACTACACAACCACTAACTTCACTTTGGTTTTATTTCCTTTCATTCATTAACAGTGGTGCTTAGTGCTTACAGACTGTTGAATTGCTCCTTCATGGATTTTTAAATACTTTTGAGAAAATGACTCAACAGCAATTTCTCCCCGATAAAATAAGGAAATGCAGGGCAAAGACTCCTTCACTTCCCGTCTTCTGCTGGGAAAACTGAGGGTCACTGCCAGATGCCTGAGTATCTCAAATCTAGAGTCAGGCCACACCCAATGCAAAGCAATATGGATACAGGAAACTGGAGGGATGAGGGAGCAGTCCTGGGAAGAAACGTGCAGTATCAAAGGTTTGGGGCATGTACAAGTTTTGGGAAACATGGTGGTACTCAGCAAGGAGCAGATTTAGCCAGGTTGTGGTAGGAACCAATGGAGTGAAAGAGACATGAAGCCAGCATAGTGCAGCGGGTGACAACAGGATGGAGTAAGAATGTGTGGACTGGGGTCTTCAACAACACGTGCTACTGGTGAACTCTATAACCAGGCCAGGACTATGAACCAAAACTAGAAACCTGACCCACAGAAAAGACTAGTAGGAATTGTTACGAGCAGTGGGAAGTGGGAGAAGAATCTACCTGATAGAGCGCATGCTCATTTCCAGCTCTTACGGCCTAAATCATGAAAACCTCAGGAATGAAAAAAAATGCTGCAAAAAAAGAAAAATCCATAGGGACATTTTTAACTGAATAGTCCAATTCTACTTCACTCTTTCTTCTACTGCATGGCATACAGCTTAATTAAGTGACCACAAAGCACCTCACTACAGAGTCATTTCTCATTCAGCAACCATTCTGTGTGCTGCCTACAAATGCTCAAATGCTTCTGAATGAGCACCTCTATTTTCTTCAGTATGTACAGCACTAAGATGTCTTAACTCCAAGCTACGGAAATTCTATTTTCTTTTTCTTTTCCAGCATTCATAATCACAGTATCTGTGAGCTTTGGCAATATTTATTTGAATAAGACTTCCTTAAGGAAGAAGGCTAAGACAAAGAGTGTCAGGTCAAATGCATCTACTGATTTGAAAGGTACAGTATGAAAAACCCGAGGCTTATTTCTGAGAATTTCTGGTGTTATATAACACTTTCCACATTCAAAACAGTTCCCATTGATCTCTGGAAGCATTCAGTAAATAAGATAAGGAGTCAGGCAGTCATAAAAACAGGAACTCACTTATAAGAATCTGGATTTTAAACAAATTGCCTAGTACTGCACAAAAAGTCAGTACTCTGGGGCATCATTCACCTATCTTAACCCTGAATTTTTCCTTCTGCAATCTCCTGACTCATTCTCTAAACACATACTGACAGCCTCAAAAATGCAGTCCAAGAAAATACTGCTTCCCTCAGTAGAGAACACAGATTTACACCCAACACAGGTTTCTGTGCAATAACGAAGATGAAGGAAAATAAATATGCAGGCATGTGTTGGAGATGCATATTTTTTAAAGGCTTTGGACATAGGATGAAAATGATGGGGGTAATGCAGTGTGGGCTATTTAAGTTCATACAAGCTATCATAATTCTAACCTTCTCCTCATTTCTGAAAGCTCAATAAATCCTTTTATAATGTTTTTTCAGAGGAATTTTATGAGGTATACAGTCAGAAAAGTGAGACCTGTCTGTTTCTGCTTCAAGTTTCACAAATATTTAAAAGCAGGAGCAAGCAAAATTATCCGATGTGAACAGGCTCAGAAATGGTGGCTCGGTATAATATAGACAAAAATGATTTTAGGCTCAGGTTTGTTCTTTTTTTTTTCTTTTTTTCTCCAGTTAGACAAGATGACTTCTATTTATCTGAAGGCTGTTACATAATCTACCTAGACTTCAGCAAAGCCTTTGACACTGTCTCCCATAGTATTCTCCTGGAGAAACTGGCAGCCCATGGCTTGGACAGGTACACTCTTTGCTGCATAAAGAACTGGCTGGATGGCTGGGCCCAGAGAGTGGTGGTGAATGGAGTTAAGTCCAGCTGGTGGGTGGTCATGAGTGGCGTTCCCCAGGGGTCGGTGCTGGGGCCTGTCCTGTTCAATATCTTTATTGATGACCTGAATGAGGGCATTGAGTACTTCCTCAGTAAGTTTGCAGATGACACCAAGTTGGGAGAAAGTGTCTATTTGCCTGGGGGTAGGAAGGCCCTACAGAGCAATCTGGACAGGCTGGATAGCCGAGCTGAAGCTAGTGGGATGAGGTACAACAAGACCAAGTGCCAGGTCCTGCACTTTGATCACAACAACCCCATGCAACTCTACAGACTTGGGGCAGAGTGGCTGGAAGACTGTGTAGAAGAAATGGACCTGGGAGTATTGGTCGACACTTGGCTGAGTATGAGCCAGCAGTGTGCCCAGGTGGCCAAGAAGGCCAATGGCATCCTGCCTTGTATTAGAAATAGTGCTGCCAGAAGGAGCAGGGAAGTGATCATCCCTCTGTACTCAGCACTGGTGAGGCCGCACCTCAAGTACTGTGTTCACTTTTGAGTCCCTCACTAGAAGAAAGACATCAAGGCCCTGGAGCATGTCCAGAGAAGGGCAAGAAAGCTGGTGAGGGGTCTGGCGCACAGGCCTTAGGAGAAGCAGCTGATGGAGCTGGGATTGTTCAGTCTGGAGAAGAGGAAGCTCAGGGGAGACCTTATTTCTCTCTACAACTACCTGAAGGGAGGTTGTGGTGAGGTGGGGGTCGGCCTCTTCTCCCATTTAACTAGCAGTAGGACTAGAGGGAATGGACTCAAGCTGCACCGGGGTGATTCAAGTTGGATGTTAGGAAACACTTCTTCCCTGCGAGAGTGGTCAGGCGCTGGAATGGGCTTCCCAGGGAGGTGGTAGAGTCACCTCCTGGTGTGTTCCTGGAGGTGTTCAAGAAATGCCTAGATGTTGTACTGAGGGACATGGTTTAGCGGTAAATATTGGTGATAGGTGGACGGTTGGACTGGATGATCTTAGAGGACTTTTCCAACTTTGGTGATGCTATTGTATTCAGTAGAAACATTATTCTCCAGCTGAGGGAAGAAACCAACCATTCACAAGCTTGTGAAACTATATGCTGTCTTTAAGAAGAAAAAAATAGTTAAACACCTGTCATAGTTTCTAAATATATGTCTTCATTAATTTGCTTTCCTAACAGTCCATTTTTTCTAGGACCTTGTCCTTTAGCCTAATAGCTTGTTAACTTGAGCTTTCAAGAATGCTCTCCCAGAGGGTTTTCTGACATGCACTGTTCTGTTATAGGTACTTCTCTGAATTTACTTCTTTAAAGGAAAGTGAGAAACAATGTTGTAATAAAGCTTAGCTATGAGTGAACGGGCATTTGCATTTTAGGCTACTTCTTTATCAGATCTCTGATTTAATGAAGGATGTTGATGTTTGTGCTCAGGTCAGGGGAAAGACAGAGGGAATGAATATTTCTGCATCCAGTTTGTATTGCATTAATTAGCTGAGTACATGCAGACTGTAAAAACAAGGAAAGTTTAAAATTCAGTTTGGTTTTTATGCCTTCAGACAAGTGACTTTCTCCCCCTCATTCACAAGATTAAGTATTATTTTTTTACAACAAATAAGTCTGTAAGGCTTATACGTATTCTGAGTTCCAGGAAGGAAATATGAAAATATCTAAATAACTAATTACAAAAAAGATCTTCATATTGAAACTTCAATCCTTCCTACAATATCCTTACTACTTGTGGTAGCTCTAGTGACCTGGTCAACATGAAAAAATCTGCTTTATAAAAAAGATGTACATTTTCATATCCCACATAAGACATTTTCTCTTACCATCAAAAGCTCCTGAATTTGACTCTAAACCAGCTTTTACTTTCCACCATCTTTCAAAGACTAATTGTATACACTTCTGCACATATCACATTAAAAAGTTGTATAGTATTAGCATGTCTCAAAAAAACGCTAAATTGCTGCAAAAGTGTATAATCTTTGGCAAAATATGTTCTAGTGCCAACAATTACCTATGCCTGAAAATTTGAATTCTATCCAAAATCTAAGCATTTTTCCTTAAAAAGAATAAAACCCTCATACTCCTCTCTTCAAAACAAAATATTCAAATGAAATGCCAAATAATTTTGCTGTCTCACAGTAAATACAGAACCATCAGTACCCCATACCACATCTCTCTCTCTGCAAAGAGACCTAGCTAAGCCAGTGTTGCTAACATGAACCCATCACGTGCAGTGACAGCACAGTGGTGTCCCTCCTGAACATGGTTGTTAGAATAAAAATCACCTGTATGGTCACTATGTCATCAGAAATATCTGATTAAGGGGGACTTATAAAGGCTAAAACATTGTTGCTTTCTCCTCTCTTATGCATAAGGTTCCCATGCAGGAAAGTGAACCTGTTCAGAGGAAGGAAGGTTCACTTCTGAGGCAAGGAGCTGAAGAATGGTTGGCAAAGCTGAAGTGCTGCTGCCTCCAAGCCCCCTTCTCATGGCTGAAGTGAGGGAAGAAGACTCCATGACTCTTCCTAAAAGGTGAGGAAAGGCAGTGAAGAGATAGGGCAGAAGTTGCGCCCATCTCTCCTTCTGTACACATTCACCTGGACAGAGTAAAATTCTAGTAAGAAGCAAAGAACTGGAACAAGAAAAAAAAATCACATTTTTCTACAGCATTATTTAAGGCTCAAGCTTTCTACTGTGCTTTGGACAGCTTGAAATAGAAGAAAAATTAATATCTTTTGATTACTGCCATGAGCACAGTGATATCACAAGTCACACCTGGTTTGCCAAGGTCAGCTTGCGCATTTTAACGTAAGTAAATTCTATAATGCGAAAAATCTGCTAACTTGCTCAGCAGAGGCCACCCAGAATTATTTCCTTGACAAGACTGTGTAAAAGATACAAAAGGTCTCGACTTCAGATAATTATTAATTCTCTGGAGAAACACAGAAACTTTTAAGGGTAGAAAAACCTTTTCAAGCTGAAGATAAAGAGCATTTTGCTTTCCTACATTATGACCCAACAGGCAGCCTTCAGTCAGTAGGTATGTACTGCAGAGCTGCCATTACAGTCACTTTCTAAAGATTAAGTTTTTCCCAATGAATTGCCTTCTGCTGGAGGGATAAAACAGAATGAAAAAAAGAAAAAAAAAAAAAAGGAAAAACAGAAAGGAATCCAAAGAAGTCAACCACACATCAGTGCCTCTCCTGTCAGGAGAAATCACACTTTCCAAAGTCAACATTTTTCTTCCCTCTCTCTGGTTTCGGGGGAGGGTGGAAGGGGAGAATCTATCAAGAGTTTATGAAACAAAACAAGATAAGGCTGAATTTTTTTGGTTTTCATCTATACAGTGACAAATATGGGCTATAAACAGTTCTTCACTTCTTTGTCCAGGGCTGGAGCTGGTAGAGAGCGAAATTTGAAAAATACCACTTCCACATTTTTATTCATTACATCACTAAATATGACTCTACAAGCAAAGGAGCACACATGATGCAAGCTAAACCTCATTGGAAAGGAAGATTGTTTCTTTTGGACTTCCTTACAAGTTTCTGAGGCCAACAGCACAGTTGAAATTCAAGTGTTTGAAAATCCAAACATGGTATTTTCTTATTCAAATGCTCTATCTGGTGCTAGCACCAGTCCCCCAAGGAGGAGGGAGACAAACAGATTCTTCCCATCCCTCCCTCTTAAAATTTTTGATTTTTTATTCCTTTCTATTTTTCCACTTCCATAAAAGAAAAGAAGAAATCTCCTCCCTGCCCTCCTTTTTTGTGGGTAGGGATAGGGAAATAGGAACCTGAAGCAGTTTCCCAGCCCATTCTAAACATGTGGGCTGCCTGTTAACTTCTCCAGCTCTCTAGCTGGCTCTTTTCCATAATGAGCTCAGAAAACACAGAGCCATCCCCAAATATTACAAACACCAGACTGTTCTGCTTCTGCAGACTCCATCAGTGAAAATGATCAAGCAAGGCAGGAAAATATCCCTCCTTCCCCTACTTTTCATTTATAATTGACCTCTTTGATCTTCTCCCTGGAAGGGTCTGAACTTTTCCTTCAGGTAGGCCAGCCTAATGACAGCAAAAACAAAACCTCAACATTCACTTCAAGAAATGTCAGGGGTAAAAAAAAAAAAAAAAAGTTCCTGAGGAAAATGCGAAAGGGAAAACTTGGGGAGTGGTAAGGCTCGCAATCTCCTAAAAGAGAATAAAGCCATGAGAATGTTTTCTTTCAAGCAAGAAAGTCTCTTTGCATTTTCTAGGTTACTCGAGCATTACTTTTGAATCCTACTTGCTAGGAAACAAAGGAAAAAAAAAAAGGAAAAATACCCAGCAAATTAGTACCTTTAGTATTTTTTTTTTAAATCACTTTTCTGTTGTTATTTTTGTCAGAAGGAGCATGAGGGATCCCTGAGATGGATAAGAGCCTGGGTTAATGGCACCTGAGATACAAAGAGTTAGAAAAAAGTTAGAGTGAGACTGGTATCACAGAGCCTACAAAACTCAATACTTTTGTCTAAAGTGCTTTATCACCTTTATTATCGCAAAAACAAACCTGGAGAGACACAGAGCAGTATTAATTGCTGTACTGGACTTCCAGAGTGCACGCTACCACCACTGGAAAAACCACGTGGCCATGAAGGCACACAATGCTAGGTACAAAGTTGGGGATTCTACACAGAAGAGAAGCTGGTACATCACTGCCACAGCTCCATATGAGAACATGCACTTCCAAAGTAGCAAACATTGCAACGTATGGCCACAGCCTATGTCCAAAGCACAAGCCTGCACCATTCAATCCTCTGTAATCTCACTTCCTGAAAGTGTAGTTTTTAGGTCCTATGAATGCTAAGAGAAATCTTGCTCTACAAAACATTTCCTCACAGTCTTAGTGGTCCCTCCACTGACCTGATCCTGGTAATTGAGATTTCTTGCACAAGTAGCACATCATGGGCAGTCATAGGTGCCCCAGAGGAAAGGATCCCTTCCATCAGCTGGCCAGCTATGCTCTTGTAAGGGCAGTGGGTTCGTTGTGAGCTTCCACAGCTGGGTGGCGCGGTGCTGACTCAAGGTTTGGCTTGACTCACTGCTGACTCATTTCTCTGGAGCCCTTGGTGCTTTTTGAGCTAATCAGTCAAGAGTGCTAATGGACTGCTGAAAAGGGTAAGTTGCTACTTTCGTCCTTATTAGTGTACTATAATTAACAGTATTCTGCCTACCGCTAATACCAGAGCACTTTGACTGAGTGCACCAGAAGTGACTGATATCATATTTGAGACAACTGTCACATAATGGATTCTCTTAAATACAAAACAACAACAAAAGTATCAGCATTGGGTGTAAAAATGTCACCTATGCGACAATAAAAACTGTGCAAAAGCATGTAGCCATAAGGCTGACAGCTGTTCAACAGATACTGGACTAATGCCACAGACCTATGAAAATCTATCCTTTTAAATTAAGGAGTTTCTTAGAGCTACAGAACAAAAGACAATTAGCACCCTGAAATAACTCTCTTTCCCTTCTACCCCAGTATGCAACAAAACAAGAAAGCCATGGCAACTTTTCATCAAACAAAATATCTGATTTCCAGCACACAACCCCCAGCTCTGCACTCAGTCACAGTTTTGGACTTGTCATAGCATGAACCTGGAGGAAATACTTTAATTTGAAAAGTAAATGTAATTATAATCAAGAAAGCAAGTGTTCAATCCACTGGCATCATTGCTACATTTCCCTTCCTCCCTTCCAGATCACGCCCAGCTTGCAGAGCAAACTGCAATGCATTTATGCTCCCAGCTGTTTCTTCCTATATAGAGCCATTCCACCCTTGTAGCACTAAAGGAAGCAACTTTTTGTACTGTGCAGTCAATATGCATGCAAGGCTTCAACAACCTTCCAAAGAATGCCTCTCTTACGACAGGTACAGTAAAACACTATCTTTATTGTCTGAGTCCTTCCTGCCAGAATGCCAAAAATCTTTTGAGGTTCTGCCAAGAATACTTAAAGTATTCTGTTAGAAAGGCATTTAAAAAATTATACATACGTAAACCACCCCACAAACTAATAAAGTGAAGAAGAGAAGGTCCTTCTTTTTTCACTCATGATAATTATGGAGAACACCTCTGTCTGATTAAGGATAAAGGACCTCCAAGAAAGAAAAAGAGTGCTCGGCTTTTTCCATAGCAAAGACTTGAGATACAAGACTGAAGAATACTGCTTGGCAGGGTAACATGGGTAAACCCTGGAGGGAAGAGGGGCCCAAGAAAGCTGGTCAGCATTCAAGAACCATATCCTCCAAGCCCAGGAGCAGTTCATCACAAGAAGGAGGAAGGCAGGCAAGAACACCAAAAGGTCTCCATGGATCAGCACAGATCTCCAGGACTTACTTAGGTGCAAAAAGAAAGTCTATAGGGAGCGGAAGCAGGAACAGGTTACCTGGGAGGCCTTTTATGATGGAGTTACAGCATCGGTGGATAAAGAAAGAGCAACTGATGTCATCTACCTGGACTTGTGTAAAGTGTTTGACACTGTCTCACATGACATAGTCATTGCCAAATTGGAGAGAAATGGATTTGATGGATGGACCAGTCACTGGATAAGGAATTGGCTGGATGGTTGCACTCAGAGTGTTGCAGTCAACGGCTCCATGTTCATGTGGAGATCAGTGATGAGTGGTGTTACTCAAGGACCAGTGCTGTAACCAGTGCTATTTAACATCTTTGTAGGCAACACTGACAGTGGGATTGAGCGCACCCTCAGCAAATTTGCAGACGACACTAAGCTGAGTGGTGCAGTTGATGCATCAGAGGGAAGAAATGTCATCTAAAGGGACCTGGACAGGCTAGAGGTGGGCCCATGCCAACTTCATGAAGTTCTACAAGGCCAAATGCAAGGTCCTGCATCTGGATCAGGGCAATCCCAGCACAGATACAGGTTGGGTGGAGAATGGCTTGAGAGCAGCTCTGAGGTGAAGGATTTAGGGGTGTCAGTAGATGAAAGACTCAACGTGAGCTGGCAATGTGTGCTTGCAGCCCAGAAGGCCAACTGCATCCTGGGTTGCATCAAGAGAAGCGTGACCAGCAGGTCAAGGGAGGTGATTCTGCCTCTCTACTCTGCTCACGTGAGACCCCATCTGGAGTACTGAGTCCGGTTCCAGGGCACCTAACACAAGAAGGACATGGAGCTGCTGGAGCAGGTCCAGATGAGGGCCACAAAGTTGATCGGAGGACAGGCTGAGAGAGCTGGGGCTTGTCAGCCTGGAGAACAGAAGGCTCCAGGAGGACCTTATAGTGGCTTTCTAGTAACTGAAGGGGGCCTACAGGAAAAGCTGGGGAGGGACAGGATGAGGGGAAGTGGTTTTAAATGGAGGAGGGCAGATTTAGACTAGAGATTAGGAAGAAATTCTTTACTGTGAGGGTGATGAGACACTGGAACAGGTTGCCCAGAGAGGTTGTGGATGCTCCCACCCTGGAGGCATTCATGGCCAGGCTGGATGGGACTTTGAGCAACCTGGTCCAGAGGGAGGTGTTCCTGCCTATAGCAGGGGGATTGGAACTAGATGATCTTAAATGTCTCTTCCAACCCAAACCATTCTATAAATCTATGATTCTATGAATTGCAGCATGTTCAAGTGACATTTTGCAGCCACTTTGCCCATGTCTGTAGGCAAAGGAAAGATGAAGGGAGATTATTTTAGTGCAATGTCAAATGCATTCTAAAAAGGTGGCTTAAATTAAATGTACCAGCCGCAAAAAACTTGTGAACACTTGGGGTATCTGATTAGTGTTTGGTCTTCTGGATTGGCAAGTAAAAAGAAGCACGTGGTAGATATCACTAAGCAGCATGACTGTCACAAAAAGCAGCTTCTAAAAATGGTGGAATTCGCATGGGGTAGCTTCGACTCAATTAACTTTCACTCAAGGAAGAAGTAAACGATATTTAATTCTTCTGCTGAGGGCAGAGGAGAGTGGGCACCTGCAAACAACTGACTGAGGCCACACATCTCTAGCATGGGGTAGCTCAGATGGTTTTTACTATAACACACAAAGAGTTCTTTTAAAATTAATTTTAACATGACATTTTTATGACATTTTTAAACTGAATAGTAACAAACTTCTCAGAGTTAAAAGCCAGAATATTAATATTTCCCAGACTTTCTCCCAGAAACTGTCAACATTCTTCATTTTATATAACAAGATGCCTGACTGTCTTAAAAGAAAGAACAGATAATCTACTTAAAATGGCAATGGCAACATGTTAACTCGTGATCTTACCATACCCTCAGACCACATTGAATTAGTGCTTATTTCCTTCATACTTTATCCCTAAACTTAAATTCCACTTATCAGATCTTTTCCTCCCCCCCATCCCTGATTCTTCTGCATAAAACAGTGCTCTCATATACTTGATGTACTAATAGTACCAGATAAATAATTTCTTTCTCTATGTTGAATAAAATAAACAGAGCTCCTGGAATAATTCATGGAAACCTATTCTTTAAAAACCTCAAATATTTTTTTCAATTTTTTTTTCTTCATGATGTCACCATAGCTTTTAAATACAATGCGTGATGCTACAGTGGTACACACATCATTTTGTTACCAACTTTTTTGCCTTTCAAATGTATCACGTGTATTCCAACACATATCCCAAAGCATGATAGATCCCACTTCAAGTAAAGCAGAGAGATGATCACTGACATGGTCATTGAGAAATTTATTGTACTGTCAGTCTAACTGCCAAGATGAATTTGCTCTCAGCACAGATCCATGGTATCTTTCTTGTGAATTCAAGAGGCCAGCAGCCACCTCCAGGTTAGATTAAGGCATGTTACGTACTCCAAACCCAAATCAGTTACCATATTGGATATTATAAGCAAAACCATGATTCAGTGCTCTTTTGAAAGCCAATGTAAAGAGGATAAAAAATACCTCACACCTTTATCCACTGCAAGTTGCTGAAGAGATGTACTCTAATCATGTGAACTACTGAAGGTTCAGTTTCAGTGCAGCTGAAAGGTCAGAGGAGTGAACAACTGAAGCCAGATTAGGATCTAAGAAGAGGGAGTCAGAAGATCTTCCAGTTATTAGGAGATGACGTGTTGTTAAGGCATGCTACTGATCAATAGATTAGAGAGGAATTAAACATTTTTACCTGTAGAGATATACGGTGTAGACATTCAGATCCATGCTACTTCCTGAGACACTGCCTTCATAAATCAAAAGCAGAGAATCAAGCATGTTTCCATGTCATCTCTAGCAGTGAGATGAAGCATGTCACAGAGCAGGTCATCAGACATGCTTAACAGAAATGCTTTTTCTTCTCCATTGAACATAAAGAAGCCTTGGTGCTCAGCTCAAATAAAAGCAGCTCATTTTGTCATGTAACTCTCATCTTCATAATCACAACATAGTATCTAAGCATAGATGGAACTGAACTATTATGGACATGTGCTGGCAACCAAAGGAGCATATGCCTTCTGTAAAAAACCCCTTTTCAAGCATCTTTCCTTGTCGTTAACACAACCGGAGCCACGTTCATCTTTAACACCAACCAGATACTGTTTTTCCCTTAGAAGATCTCATCCCAGGACTGGGCCAACTTTCTATTGTTTCCTTGCTATAAACAATAAGCAGAGCATGCCAGGTATAAGCATGTCTTCTTCATGCATATCCATCTCCTACACCTGAGAATCCACGTTGCCAGGCTAACTTTGCCAACCAGCTAAACACAGATGTTGAAGACTAGCAGAAAGGAAACTGATGGTGGTGAGACTATTAGCAGAATCACAGTTATTATTCTTCATTATTTTTGGGAGGGATGTGCAGAGGTCATGGATGACGGTGGGAAGTAGGGAGCTGGTTACACCCCTAGAAAAGGCTCAAATCTTGATAGCACATTACATGGATCATCACTATTCTTCCTTTCTGATAGTATTTGAAAACATGAACTATGTAGTTACTGTATGGTTATTAAATAGTTCAATCTATTGTTTGGAATAGCGTATGTCACGTACAAGCCAAGGTTACAAGGTAAGGACTGTCCCATAACTGCTGGGGCTGCTATAGACATGTAGACGTAGCAATGCAATGACTGACAGATGTGTCTGACAGGTGGTGATAAGGACTCACAGTATCCTTCATTCCCAGTACTGAAATTTTTGCCAGTAGAAAAATTTTTCTAAATGAAATAAGGTCAGTAAAGAAACCAACTTTCCTAAAAATCTAGCCTTTAAAGGAAAAAGACAAGCTAGAAAAATGAGTAATTTTTTAATGTGACTGGGTGATGTTTTAACTTGCCTGTGGTGCCAATGAACTGGGGCATCAAAGATTTGTTGGATGAATAAACTGTATTACATCACAAAGAAAATGAAGTGCTTAAATAGAATAGTCAATCCAAATTTTACCAATTTTATTGCACTTTAGAGGGCTCAGTTTGGGTGTGCACGTTCACGGACAAGCACATACTGACCAGGAGGGGCTTGGGAACAGAAAAGCACACATACCTATATATGGCTCTGTTAGACAGAACTGCAAATAAGTGCAACATCAAGTACATTAAAATATATGGAAGGACTCCTATGCTGAACAAAATAACAGCACAGGCAGATTGGAGCGCTTCCCACTAAAACAGAATTCATTCCTGAGGTATTCATTTCAATGGAAATATGCTTTTTCTCATATTGAATTTAATAAGAAGATCTGCCAGTTATTACAAATGCAGAAGAAACAGCTACCCTGAAAGACCAAGCTGGTCAAGAACATTAAATCCTACAAGTCTCAAAAGGTTTGCTCCTTTTAATAAAAGGCTCAGACACTGTCTTTAGTAATCACAGCAATTCATAACAACTATTATGCTATATATCAAAGAATGCAAAATCTCTGGAAATAGGATGTAGAACTTGCCAGCTCACAGATATCAGGTCAAATCTCCTCCACATCACCAGCGGCCAGAATCATTACCAGACCAGTAACTGTTTGGGGCTCCTGCAAAACAAGTTAGGTAAGTCTACACAGCATAATTACAACATTGTGCAAGGCTCCAGGAGCCAGCCCAGGTGCAGGAAGCTGCCTGGCCACGTCAGTGTGGCACAGTGTCCAGCCTAATTAGCGGCTGCTCAGGGCACAACCATGCTGCTTTCCAAGACCACAGCTGTATTCCTGCATGGCACTTCACTGTCTGGACACATTGGCTCATTCAAACCTAGTTCTCCTGCCAGGGAGGGCTTGAGACCACTAACAGCCATCATGCACTTGCCCTGGCTCTGCTCAGAGCCCTGACTTGAGCAAATGTGCAGAGGACAGAACAGACATGAGCACAATCTGTGACACTTCCCAAAGCTGCTCTCTGCTAAACAGGCATACGATAGGGCACATGTAAGGCACACAGCTGTACGAACCTGCTCCGACTTCCCTAGTTTTGCAGTAAGCAGGTCTGTGCTGCTGGCCAGGCATGTGATGGTTAGGCATCCTATGGGACACTTGCAAGAGACTGGTAACTTTCTGCTGGAAATTTTAAAGAACGCTGCTGTTCTGCTTCATGTTATGAAAGACAGAAGTAGCGGGGGATGCTGTGAACACACAGGAGTGCTTCAGGCACTTCCAATTAACCTATGCATCATGATACCCTCAGGAGAAAAACACTAATTTAGCAGTTGATGGAGTTGTTAAGAAACTGAACAATGTGGCACCTAACTGGTAGTGGAGTGCTGGTCATCCGTTGCTCCGGCCAATTTATTACATGTTGGATTTCAAAGCAAAGAGCAATTTCCTTTCTGCTCTTTGTTGGTAAAGCAAATGAGGTAATGAATACAGTATTAAATATTTCAGCTAACAATCCGGAAAAGCTGCAGAAATGCAGAAACATTTGCTCGCTCGCACTGCTGAGCTCGGAAGTAAAGCAACAGATGACAACCTTATGCCTCAGTGCCTTGTGGTACTTTTCTTAACAAGGATGAAGACGACACTCATGGCACACATTTATGCCACTAAAAATCTCACATCTGATGCTCTTTAAAAACAGTTTAAAAAAGGAGGCAAACAAAAAACCCAAACCCATCATTTCAAATGATGAGTACAGCAGGACAGTAATTATGTCTTCTACCCAATAATAGAAAGGCATTTCAAAATTAAAGCAAAAAAAATATATCAATACACATTGTAGCAACATTTTAATAATTGCTTTCTATGAGAAATTTAATAACAGAAATCATAATTTAAAATCACATCTTTAAGTGCGTGTAATAATAAGCAATCATTTTAAGAATATATCTATAGCTCCTAGACTCAATAAAACTATTCACCTTTCCATGCAGTTTCAGAATTTTAGCTAAATGAATATGCATTAGAGCTAATGGTCATTGAAATAAAAACGAAGTAGTAAATAAGGTGTACAAAAAAGAGAGAGAAAGAAGATTCAATAGAAACTTGGGAAGTACTAGCATTTTACCAGAAACCTTAGTTATAGTTTTGCCTCCCAGTATTTCTAAAGTATATTTCTCCCTTTCTATCTCAAAGCTGAACAGCTGCTTCAAAAACCTGTTTGTTTGTTTGTTTTAAAACAGCTTGCGCATCTCTCTTTACAATTTTTAACTTCACTGCAGAAAGTTTCCTACATCAAGCTCTAATTAAAAGGGAGAGCATTCATCTTGGTAATTCTTAAAGGAAAAATTATGGACAAAATTCATCCAAAAGGAAACTTCAAAAGAGTCAAACTACAAATCATTCACATGGATGCAATCAAAGAGACAAAATAAAGTACTCTTATGAATTTGATAAGTTGCATATGTATGCATGAGCATATTTTTCTCAAATTAGCTTTGATCTTGAGAGCAAAATCCCAGTAGAAAGAATTTCAGAGACTGGTCATCAACACATATATGTGCATAATTATTGCAAGGGACCGAAGTAAGTGAGAAATTGCCAGCTCATGTAGAAACAGAGGTTCATTTCAAGCACAAGGCTGACACCACTCTTCTCTCAAGCATCCTTTCCTGTTCCATGTATTTCTCTAACAAAATTTAACATCAGTTTATGATTTGAAAAGAGCAAGAGTCAGTTACAAACTATCATCTGGAATCACATTCAGTGGTCTTGATTGTCAAAAGTTATGCTACTATGCTGGAGGTCAGCGTGTGGTCACCGCTGAATCAAATGACGACTGGCAGGAGCCTCTCAGTTACCTAAGGTCACACACCCCACCTTGGATCAGGATCACTTATGGTGGTGACATTCCTGACAGACACTCAGTTACCTTTGTTTGACAGCACTGGTTCAACTGCCAGTGCAAGTAATCCTATTCTCTTTTAACTTACGCAATAGATGATTATTTCCTCTTTGTGGGAACCTTTTAAAGACTCATGTTACTCCTCCAGCTTTTTTCGACTCAGCTCAAATTCTGTCAGTCTTTCTTCAGAGCTCATGTTTTCTTTATCTCCAGTCATTTTAAGCACTCGCCTCTGGACTCAGGTTTATATCTTTCCTGGAGCGTGAGGCCCAAAATTAGACATAGCCCCTCTGAAGCCAAATAACTTCAGAGCAAAGCAGAAAGGTTATGTGATTTGTCTTGCTGACACAACAGTTTAGCTTAGGTATTCATTATAGCACTAACCTTTTTCAAAACCATGTAACATTATTTTTCCAAGTATGGGCTGTGATCCACAACAAAATCAGATTTTTTTTCTAAATAGCTGCTCCAAGCAAATTATTCCCTGTCCTCATTACTATTGTCTAGCTACAGTAATCTGCATTTATCAGACCGAATTGTACTGCATTTGCTGCACTGCAAGTGCAATCTGTCCAGATCAATTCTGACATTCAAACCTGGTCTGCAAGGCAGTAACAGTCTCCCTTGGCTCCATGCATTCTTCAGAGTTAGAGAACACTCCTTGAAGTACATAATTTAGATTGTTTGTGAAAATACTGAACACCAACATCAGGTGATTTTTTTTTTTTTTCATTCTAGGTGCTTGATTGTCATTGGACTACTTTGTTTCAGTGTATTTTTGAGAACTGAATATCTAAAACTTCCTACTCATCTACTTCAAATACAGATTCTAACACAAATCTGTAAGTTTGTATCCCCTGTGCTCACAAAGATGGTCACCAGCAGATCCAGCGTATCCTGGCTTGAAGCTCATCAGGTCAAGTTTACCCCAAAACATCTGAATGCTCTCCAGCCTTCCTCATTAATGCTGCCATCTGTGCACTCATCACATTAATTGTGTCAACCACCTTCTATACAACTGTCCTTTTCCATAAAGACAGTCACTGGAGACGTAAATTTTGTAGTCTATCAAGAGCTCTGCCATTCCACAAAGAACTGGATTGACTCTTTAGTCTCTCTCTGAACACTTACTTATCATCACTCTCTATTATTTTGGCTGTATCTGACTAGATTTCTCTTACTTTTTTGGCTTAGCTGTTCTAGTTTTGTACATTTCTCTATATGCCCTTAGGTGCTTGACTTAGTTTCCATGTACTGTACATGTGCATATATAAATGCACACATAAAACTCCACTTTTTCCTTCGCTGTTTGTCATTTTCATTCATGTCATATTCTTACCTGGATATACTTAACCCTTTTACTCCTATTGACTGCACCCATATTTGAGAAAGTTTCCCTTTTTACTGTGCTCTTCAACTCCTAAAATAAAAGCCACTTCTACCGCTTGGTGTTTGCTCGTGCACCTAGGTAAACAGAGCTGCATGTTGCGAATGGGTCTGCCAGCAGCTCACAAAAACCTAACCCATCAGATCCTTCTGACAGTGTACATTCACCATTGTAAATTCTGTGTTCTTTCCTTCTTTAGTTGCCCCTTAAAGACTTTGGGCAAAGCCTCTCCTCCTATACACAGGATCTTAGAACAAGTGCATAACTAATGTACAAGAATGTAACCCTATGGTCTGCTTGTCCTTCTTGAGCCAAATTAGAACTTCAATATTTATGTTCTGATCAAATTACTTAGTAGGTCAGATGCCTGCCCAAGGCAATATTGCTTACAGTCATCCAGGGTTTCTTTTATGGAACCTCTTCTCATTATATTAATAAGCTCATGTGCAAGGAGGCTCTTTTTTTCCCCCTCATTTTCTCTTTTTTTCTCCTTTAATGCTGAAAGATGCACTTACGTTTTATCCAACAGATCAGAGTTCATCTGAGAATTTTGGCTGAAGTGATTCCTTTTCCTTCTCCTCATGAGAAAAAGGATGCTTTAGCAAGATCAGTGTGTGCCACTCACACATTTATTATAACAATTATTTCAAAGTTACAAATGAATTGCAAAGTAAGTGCTACGGACCGTGCAGAGGAGAAATGAAATCAAGAAGCTATAAATGAGTAAGGCAATGAAAGAAGGACATGCCAGGAGAGAAGTGAGGCACGCAGACTAAGCTCGTTGTAACACTGATGCTCTTGTTCTATTCTCTACAGCAATGATGAGTACTGCCCATATTGTCAATAGGATTACAAGCCAAATATATAATTTGATAACTGCAGTAGTTTGGAATTGGCTGATACAATGCCTCTGAGATTTCACTGCTATGTTCTGCTTCTGATAAGGCAAATTTAAGTTGGGAAGACTGAAGCTTCTGAATTATCTGTGTTCTCACTGTTCCCAATATATCATTAATGGCTGTTCTTCCCATATGATCTAGTTTGTACTACACTGTATGACATCACAGCTTTCAAGAAATGGAGCGTAAATCTAAATTACCACACAGGTATCAGAGCACTGTCTGTGACCTGAAAGACAATTAGCCAGTAATTCCATGGCAGGGAGGCATCATCGTTTCCTGTTAAGCTCACAACATGGATGCAGTGCACAGCTCCGTTCCTAAGAGATTGTATTTCAGATGGTCTCCTTCCTGCATCATGAATCAGTCAGCAGTCCCACATCGTCAGAATAATTAGCCACAGCTTTTTGTTCTTTGACAAAGATGTACAGCCTAACAGCTTGATTTTAATTCCCCACTGGAACAAGTAACTAATTATGACCTGCATTAAAAGTTAGCTGCAAAGATTTAATAGGATAATTTTAGCTATCTGATAGACTTCCAAATTGTGTGTAAATAGAATACTATGAATGCTTTAGAAATTACAAACTTAAAACCACCTAGAGAGCAAGATGAAGCCCTACTACATACATGAATCCTTCATCAGAGCAATTTCAGAAATACCCATCGCTGCATTTAATAAAGTTAACAGTTCTCTATAGCTTCCAGCCTAAATAAATCATTAGCTGTCCAAAGACAAATGCAGCCTTTCTGAATGGAAAAAGGTTACTAAAGAAAAAAATAAATAGTATGAAACAAAACAAAGCTCCTAGACAAGAAAATGGTAACTATGAAAAGTCTTTAGGCTTTGTCCCCAACAGCTGATGGCCAGCTAACAGGATAAATTTCCAACAAGCCACACTGACTGCACTTGAAGCTTATTAGTACTACTACTAGAGTACTTACTAGCTTATTAGTACTATTACAACTAGATACATGAGCCAGCAGTGGCTGTAGTTTGGTGCTAAAGCCTGCTTTCACAGATGGTAGGTGCAAGGGAGGTGTAGGGAAAGGAGAGGTAGATTCTCTTACTTAGCATTATTTTAAGAATTGGAAATGGGAGGGTATTATCTAGAGAACTGCTGAGAGTAAATAAAACACCTGCAAATTTCATGGCTCAGCAGAAACTGTTATTTAAGTTAGCAATCACATTATCACACATTGTGATCTCAAGAAGTGGAACAGAAAGAATAAAAGCACTCCAGAATGTAATGCGAAGACATAAGAACGTTTTGTGCTCCCACAGTCAATGTCCACAAGATGCAAAATGGGAGTTAAAGATCAGTTTTGAGTTTCTAAGAGCCTTAACATTTCTCCTTTCACTTGCATGGCTATGTGACAAAAGCTTGGCCAAGACAATACTGCTGTGCTTCAACTCTAAATTCAACTAAACTTTCATTCTACATTAAAATCTAAGAATGAAAACTTTGTACTTTCTCAAAGGCAATTCACAGAGTATGGCATATTTCCTGATTTTTACTCACAGAAATGATTCTATTTCTTTCCCATTTTCTCTCATACTTTGCTTCTGCACCTGCTCAGACCTACTTTCTTTTCCCTCAGTATTTGTCAGATAATAGCGCGTGCCACTGGGAACTGGTTTGAGAACTCCTGGGTCCAAAAGCTCAACCACTGCAAGCCATTCCTTTCAAGAGAAGAGCAAAGCATTCCCTGAGCTCTGTGAGCATCCCAGCTACACCAACAACCATACTGATGGCTCTTGCTGTCAGCAACAGGAAAATTTAGGTTAAACAAAGGTTAAACAACTTAATCCAAGAACAGAAAAATTAACAGCATGGTGCAGTACGTTAGGCATTATAAAGGACAGTGACATAGCAACTTTACCAAGAAGAGTGCAAACACTTTAGACAATTATTATATAGTGTTTTGACATTATTAGCTATTCACACTCTCAATACTTCCCCTTCACAACAAAACATACCCTGAAATAACAGACTGCCACGTTTGGTTTCACAGCATGAGGAGAAGCAGCTTTTTTCCTGCACTCCAGTGAACTTAGACATTTTCTAACGCAAACTCTGCTAAAGCCGGCCCAGAGTACAAACCATAAATAGAACATACTTTCATTTGCAGGAGAACAATCCTACCCCCTTAAGCCCTTGTGTGTTTTGTGTGTGTGGTTTTTTTTTAATAATATTTCTTTTTATTTATATAAAACATTAGCAGTTCAGGAGTTAATCACTTCCTTAAAACTCCCCCCACACTCAATCCTTTCACATCCACACACACTGTGATAAGACAAAATTCCAGACAAGACAGCCCTGATCCTTCCTGCCCCATCACTAGAGGCTGTCACAGTGCACCTCTAGGAAGTGCCTAAATTCTCCATGCATGGTCCAAATAGCTTTCGGCAGCTCAAGTGAGGGAAGGTGCGCCTGAAAAGGATTTCAGACCAAGAACAAAGCTAAAAAAAAATCTAGGGAGAAAATGAAGTGGTTGCTGGCAAGCTGCATTTTATCTCACTGGAACCGTGAACTCTCTTCTGGCGAAGTTTTCACATAAACTCACAGAAGGAGAATGAGCTTCAAACAGGATATACGTCTAGATAAAACCTTCTGCTTTCCGACTTTTTTTTTTCCAGATGCTAATCCTCAGCAAGAAAACTCTGCAGTAAGTGGACACTCTTATTTACCACTGGTCACAGGCTCCCAAGAAGGCTGCTAGGAATATTAAACTCCCTTGGACCTACTGGCCACTCTTATCCACATGGACACATGTACTGCTACCCACAGTTCTCCTGGTACCGCTGCAGAGAAGGTAGAATGCAGTGCTGACATACAACAAATCTGCTCATGATATCACAGAGTTCTTAGAAATGCAGTTTCTTTTGTAACTGTTAAGAAGTTGCATTCTTAAAGTGAGGTATATGCAATTATTCTCATTTATCAGAATTACAGTCCCTAGAAACTGCTCAACCCATTATATGTAGCTCAAGGCAGATTATCATGCATGGAATTAACAATAAGGTTTAAGTATCCTTCAGCTTCTGGAAAGCATTTTTTAAGAACCCTTAGGTTATGGAGACAGAATGGATTTCCAGAAAATTCACCTCAGAGCACATTTCAGAAATTATAGTTTTATCAAAAACCATACAATTAGATTGGCTCAGATTAATTCCTTGCAAAAAAACCCTATATCTGTGTTTTAATTAGGTGTATAAATCAGACTGGTGACAAAATCTGTTTCCTGAACATGCAGCCAGCCACTGGGAGCTATACTGTCAACTTTTAGTCAAGAGTTAGCCATACATTATTTCATTTCACTTAATTTATCTTTCCCACTCTGTGGTGGTTGCTGAATTATCAAAATATATTATGACACACTGCTAATCATCACTTTCTATCTCTATAAGTCAATTCTTTTGCTCCTTCCAGGACACGTGCAGTTGCAGATTTCTGTTCCTGGATTCATGTTTTAGACATCAGAGCATCTTTCTGCACTGGTTTTAGGATCAGTCCTGTAGTCTATAAAAAACTCCCTTTCTTCATAGTTTCATCCCATATACAGAACAGTTATGGGTGGAAGAAGTGATTCCCTTCAGGACCTACAGATTGAGGAAACCCTCCAGAGCACGGCACACGCAGATGTATCTACGACCACAGCATTCTCAGCGGGGCTGGGAAATCAGCACTGGCCACATCAGTAATATCCTCTCAACAAAAAATAATCCTACAGCTCATGCATTTGTCACTAGTTCTGCTTTTCAATGCTGAAAAACAATCTTTGTCCCATTTTGCTGGAATGCAGTTATTCCAGCTTATCTTGTCTCACCTATATGTAGGCCAATTTACTCACTTTCATCCTGAACTCAGGTAGCAGACTCCACACAAGTTCTATCTTATCACCTTTCAAAGCTCAAGTTACTTTTTGTGGTCTTTTTAAGGTTTTAACTTGTAAAAATACCCCTTGGAACATGTTTAATACTGGTCCCCAGAGGTACAGCTTCCCCTTGCTGCCTCTTTCTACTTGCACAGAGCATACTCTGCTCCCACCACGTGCTGATCTTGGCATGCACAAGTGACCCCAGTGAAAGGAGGTCTCTGCTTCAGACATGTGAGAAGACACTGCTTCAAGGGTGAAAAAAGGTGCCTGCCCTGGAACCGGTAGCACTAAGGAGATAAGGGCATCATCAGAGAAAATCCTCAACAGTGTAGTTGATAAACCTGCTATCTGCTACAGCTACCAGATAATGCATGAATCCAGTATTTCAACCACTCAGAAAAACATGCAGACTCAGCTATCTGGATTTAACACACTTCAGAAATTACTCAGTCTCGTGCTTTGGACAATGATTGGCTCCTACTAGGCTGTCAGCAAGTGCTCCACGCCTGATCTTCTCTCATGATGACTGTAACACCTCTGCAGCCTAGTAATCTTAGGTAGGCTGTGCAAGAAATTGAGATTCTCTTTAATGACCCAAATCACCAAACTAATATTTCCACAACAGCATATCTCAGGTATGACCATCACATAAGTTAGCAAACAGAAAAAATACTTGAAGTGAAACACGAATAAGCAACATAATCTTTTATTTTACCAAAGTGCTTCATGCAACATCTAACAAAAACACTGTTCACAAGAGAGACTTGAAGCATAATCCTCCGATGGAACCACCTTCACTGAATTAATATACAGCAAATCAAGTCTTTGAGATACCTCAGGAATAGCCTTTAACATCATCTGGATGCCCATTATTTGGAAGTGCTTTCAAATAAGCTTCATTTTGTGTTCTCCAATATCCCCACAATGAATGTTCTTGATAAACTAGCCAAAACAGCCCCTTAAACTGATCCTGTAGCTCCCTCACAAATCCACCTATCTCACACTCCAGAAAAAGGAACTCATCCAACTGAGTGCAGAAGTTATGATGTTAAAACCTCCCAGCCCATAGAAAAAACAACTACAAACAAAAAAACCATCAAAACATTATATCATACTAAGCCTATTTGGTTGTAATTGAAAGCACAACCCCATTTACAAAGTAAGGCAAAAAATCTTATTGCAGAGACACCACACAGCTGTCTCAACAAGAAGACTGAGACATCTCGAGCTCAAGTACGGTCCTCTTTCTTTCTCAAGTCTACCAGAATTTGTTTCTACTTACAATGAAGAAGGAGCCATCCCACTCTACTCAACAGTTTCAGTACTGGATATCATGCCCAAACTCCTGTCTCCAATTACCTGCTCCCGTGGTTGAATGCACACCAAGGGGAAGATGGCCAGTTCATCAACTTGCTAAGTATGTGCCCTAGGGCTCCGAAGATTTCTTAGAGAGCATTAAAAGAAAGTTTTCTTATTTTCAAACAACTCTACCATCAATTTACAGCTCAGCCTTTATAGCAAAGTCCACATGTTAATTGCAAGCAGGAAGCCAAAAGCATACTATTAAAATAGGCAGAGAACAAAAAAAGTATCTCACTGGCGTAGCTGATGGTATTTTCATGCAGGTATCTTACAGCATTGCCTACCTTAAAATTACATTCAGGCTTCAGCATCTTCTGATGCTGCATCTTTAGCCTCTGTTGCAAGCCAATGGCTGCATGACTTCTAACTTGTCTCAGAAATAAGCAGAGGGAAAAAATAATGGAAAAAGGACTGTCTAGCTCACAATTCTCCCATTGCTGCTATCAACAAGATGAGCCACAGAATGACAAGTAGCAGGTCTGGTGAAAGACAACTGTGTGTAGAAAGCTGAAGAATAGAAATAGTATCATGGGAACCCAAGCTCAGGATGTTTCAAAGGACAGTGAAAGAAAGTAATTCACAGAGCCGGATTTTGAGCATTTGTACATTTCAAGCCAAGCACGTAACCACTCACTGGTGCAAGTCTCTTCATTAGCATAAACAAAACCATACATCATGCATGCACATATGGAATGGTTTGCGTGTTTAAGATAATTTTTGGTTTCTCTTTAAAGGAATTCAATCATAGTTGACACTTCAGGACTGCCAGCGGGTGACCTTACATAGCATCTGTGTTGCAATGCCTACATGTGTTGCTAGGGTGAGCTAAGGATAGGAGTTAAGCTTCAGCTCTAAATTTCCTGGCTTTTTTCAACTCATGTCAGCCCATATTGTTATTTCCACAGAGGGAGAGGAAGGTGCGATTAAAAGAAAGAACACTGTTGCTCGGCTTGACTGTTTCTTGACAGTGGGTGGATTTTGCTAAAACCTTATCGGAGTAAACCTATTTCTTGCTTCCATGTCACGCAGAGGAAACATTTTCACCTACAGAAAAAGACAGGCTGTAAATAAACCATTCCCCCCAGCACTACTGGTAGCTTCCCTGTCAGCAGGGGTTTGATCCCCACAGCTTGCACATGGGAAACAGAGACAGAGGTGGAACGTCTTTGAAGTAGCCCTTTTCTGAAGTTCAGTATGTTGTGGAAAATAAAACACAAGCACACCTAGGCTGGCAGGTGGCTCACTTCCACTTCTACCACTACCTCATTTTGCCTTTCCTGGAAACACAGCCTCCCCAGCATATTTTTGTTCTTTTCACTCTCCCAGAAGCACAGTTAATACTTATTCAATTATAGACGCCTGCATCCTTAAACAACGAAAAGTGAAAAACATATTATGAACAATTTCAAAGTCTGCAGACAATGCTTGTTGTTCCTAGTAGGTAATAAAGAGGGATGAAAATTAATCACTGTCTGCTATCTGCACTTTAAAAGTGGCAATTATTGATAAATGTGTTCCCACTTCAAGCACATTACCTGGAACTGTTGCTGGTGAGAAGTCTGGACTACTACAAAACCTTAAACGTTAACTGGTCAAAAAGCTTTTTAGGCCAGAACACAAATAACAGCTCACTAATTGGAAAGATGATGTCACTGGACTGATTTATGAAAAGCACTGCTGATGTTTAGATTTGGAAAATTTACTTGAGATGGCCAAAGTAAACTTCATGGCCTTTGTTTTGGATACTCCAGTTTATGAAGCTGTCATGTAAAAGAGCCATTAGAAATAAATAGATACATGGTGATAGAAGCTATTGAAGGGATTGGGCGGGGGCTGGTATTGTGGGGTTGTTTTAAGCCCACGTACAGCTGGCACAACGGTGCTGCCCATAGGATCCTGCTCTTCTCCCCTCTAAAGTAAAAGGCTTTCAATTTAGCTTTCTACCTCAAATATCGCTAAAATGATAGCAGTGTTTATGATACAGGTCCGCTTGGTGATCCAACAACTGAAAATTCATGAATAGTCTACATTTCGAACAGCAGCAGGCTAAAAAGCTTCTCCTCACATCACAGCTATTCCCTAACCCACAACTCAGTTAGTTTCCACAGACTTCAAGTTTACCAGTGGCTGAAATGATTTATAGTCAAGACGGGTGAATTAAAACAGTTGCAAAGCATTGAAGTTATTACTGGTTTACAGAATTCAATTATAAGTCATTTTCTTTTCTTAGCAATTTTAGGGTTTTTTTTTGTTTTGTTTTGTTTTTTGTTTTTTTTTTGTTTGTTTGTTTGTTTTCCGGTTTTTTTTTTTTTCTATGTAATGTATTTGACATTTGCTACTCTATCCTGGCTGCAGATGGGACAGCAAGTGTGTTTTAAGGCAGCCTGCCCCCAAAGCCTGGAGCCTTCCTTGTTTCCTCCCACAGCAACAAACCCAATGCCCTCCTGTGCACTACTTCATTGAAACAGGGCCAGAACAAAAGCAACCAAGTGGCACCCATCCCCACAATAAGGGCAGGAACGAATTGCAGCACCTGAATGCCAGACACTGCTGTGCATATACAGAAAGGCAGATTCATGCAATAAACTGAACTTGTTTTGCTTTTACATAGATTTACCTGCATAACACACCCATACATGAAGTTAGTGTGTGGAAGATGCTGCCCAACTAAAAGGAGGAGGCTATCATCCACAAATAAATAACTCTCTACTGTCAGTGGATCTAAAAAAAATTACTGTAAAGGACTGCCAAGGCATCAGGCCCAGCTGTTCAACACAGAGCAAGAAAAAAAAGCATTAAAGAATGCTTCAAACAGAGTCATCTCTAAATAACATCTACTGGGACTTGAAACAATTATTCAAAGTTTGGGGTGAAATTGTGGTACAAGGATAAATATCCAGAAGAACAAACACAAGACTAAAGAGAAAAATGGTAAATATCATAATAGTTGCTTCATAATAATGGAAAGGAAAGGAGGAAGAAGGGGATAAGGAAAGCAGCTGAAGGAGGACATTTTTTTCAATCATTTCTTAGGGCAGCAAAAAGGGCTGGGAGCAAAAGCTCTTGCATATTGTGAGACCCAAGACTATGGTAGTTATAGCCAGAGTATGTAGGAGATGAACTAGATGCTTGATAAGAATCATAGGATGTGATTTAACAGGAATAATCTATTAATACTACAATGTGAAATGAAAGCATTGCCCTTAAAATGGAGGTTTTTTTAAATTAAGTTACATACCACTCCACAAACTTATGGAAGAATTTCAGGTCTGTCAAGCTTCCCCCTGCCCAAAATAATTAGATACACGTTGAATTTAAATGGTCCCTAGTAACCAAACAAGTATAAAATAAAGAAACCATAAAATAATAAATAGTGTACAACACTGTGTTTTCTACAATAATTTTCCAAAAGCAGAAAGTATCACCGCCATTAACACTACTGAAGTATTTGTGTCCACTGTCTATAGATTTAGGTATGGATCTCAACCTTTGGAAGCATATGTTGTATTCATTCCTATTTACCAATGCCACTAAGTATTACTTATTTTCTTAGCATGCACTCACTACATGTTATTCAAAAGTAGGTATCATCCTAGTTTACACATTAGAAAACAGTAACCAGTGCAAGCAGTAACAACCCAAAATATACTGGGATGTTCATGAAAGCGTTAAAAGAGTACATTATTCTCTTGATAGGCATAGGAAATTAATTTAAAAACTCTGCCTTCCAGATGGTCCACTTCACTCTTTAAAGCATGAGATACCACAAAACAGTATTGCTTGTAAGGCATGCCCATGAACACACTGTTGGTCAAAAAAGCATCAGATGTTTTCAGAAATTGTTTCTGAAAGAGGTGGTGCTGTTGTGAATTTGCAGAGACATTCACCTGTCTTTGATGTGGGGACTCTTTGGGCAAAAAGGAGAAGGGGTATTTGTGTCTACTGTAGGAACAGGAGTGAAAGAAAACTAGTAGATGGCCTTGCAATAACTGTGGAAATACATACAATACGCTGCAAAAAGTTCCACATATACTGAACGATTTTAACAGCAATGGTGTATTAAAAAAAAAGTTTCCATCTTAATATAAATGCAACCTAAAAACAAGCACACCTGGAAATTTCCAGCAATTTATAATCCTTGGGAGAATTTAAATCAACAAACAAGTAATTCCTGGGAATTTTAGATAAGTTAAGCACTAACTGTTGAAAGGAAAATATACTCATCTGGATAAGCTTCTCCTATTTTCAAAAATTGAACCACAGTGGCATCAACTATGTCTTGTAAGAAGTAAATGCAGTTCCAGCTGACTTCAGTAGTTTACACTGGGACTGAATTTATAACCTATATTAATCAATGGGCTTGCCAGGTCCTAGTACGGTACCAAGACATTTCACGTATTTTACTCCAAACAGGAATTAAATAGATTAAATCTAAAGGTGAATGACACACCTATTAAAAAATAAACAACAAAAAAACCCAAAAGCATAACTTTCCAAAAGCGAGGGCTAGGGGAACTACAAAAAAAAAACAAACAAAAAAAGAGCCACTGAAATACTTCCCTGATGTTTATAATATATTTCGTAGGCAATTAAATAATTCATCCCTTCAACAGGAAGATAGAATGCCCTTTCCAAGGCTATGTAGCAAATCATCAGCAGAGCCAAGATTAAAACCTTTTTCCCAATGGTGTGAATTTAGGAAGTTCACTGTTTAGGAGGGGATGGCTAGGGAGGGGAAAAGAAAAAAGAATCTCCAAAACAGATGTACACACTCTCTCCCATTAAAAAATAGCATTCCATTCCACTTTCCCAAAAATCTTTTGGAATGAGAATAAGGAAAAAAAAATCAGCTCTGAATTGTCTGAAAGTTAGCAGCTCCCGTTTTCACATACTTCTAACAAAAAAAATAACCCCCATTACGTACGTACAGTGTTGTTCTTGTCATAGGAAATCTTTCAAATTACTTCCATGTTGCATGTGACAGGTCATGCCCTCGCTGGAATAAACAAGAGATCGCTCCAGCAAATCCGCGTTTCAGTTAACAGCAAATTGTAACCAACTTCCATATCCCTCAGAAGCTTTCACAGCACTGTCCCAGATCCAACTGCAGTTGTGCCCGCTCCAATGTCACAAACCTCAGCCCTCGACTTCCTAAGATTTGCCTCTGTTCCCAATACAAAATGCTCTGCTTGGATTGACTGCACTTACCCCCTGCAACCAACACACACAAATCAGTAAGCAATTTGTGTCAATGGACCCTTTGGTACAGCTGCACCCATTTAGGAGAACAGCTGCTTGAGGAATAAAAGAATGTTCTTTTCATCGAGCCACAAAACTTTCAGAAACTTGAGTGACAAATCTGCCTAAGTGGATATTTATTAGCAACGGCAAGGGCTCCTCCTTAGATCCCCAGTGTTTTGTTCCAGGCCCAAATCTTCCCTAAGCATAAAATTACTCATTTTTGTGACTGTCCCAGCATCTACAAGCAGCTGCTTTGGCCAAACAATAATAACACGGATTTGTATTCCAGTACCATTTATCACATACTAAGCATAGACCATATACTAACAGCATACATGTGAGCGCATCATAGGACCCCAAGCGCCAGCTGTTCTTCATAGCTGCCCCGTGCCTACCTACACAGCCTCCTCACTGCACCCACCCCGCAGAGACCTACATCACTTTGGTTTGAAAGAGGATCTTCAGCATCAGCATCTGGGATTGTGGCAAATGGGGATTATTTTACTTTTTCCCATGGCCTCTGTGTCATATCCTGTTTCTCAGAGTCCTCCCATTCCCCTAAGCATGACTTATCTCCCTAGCACTTCTCTTTCTCAGATTCCGGGCTGACTGTCCTGCTGGCGGTGGAGCAGTCAGAATGCCAACTTTGCTTATAATTAGAGTAAGATTCCTGCCATGCTCCACTGTTTCCCAGCAAGTCACTTTCAAGCACAGTAATTCTAACAAAAACATGAGAATCTGAGTTTTTTTGAGTGTTTTGTTACCATAAGATTAAAAAGTATCATGCAGAAATACTATTTATTTTCTTGTAATGTAATTCAGTTCAAATAAACCTTGTAAGCGATGGAAGTAAATAAGCATTTGTTTGCAAAGCTTCACTAAATGGCTAAAATACGTGTTTCCACATTGAGTTACAGATCACAAGAAAAAGCCAAGACCAAATTCAGCTATCCTTGATCAAGTAAATGGACTCCAAAGCTGCTTCAAGTCTGAGGATGGTTACATGAAGAAGAAACTGGAACTGGGTGTTTGAAAAGTGCTTGGCAGTCACTCCATATAAAGATACATAGGAGCCTGAGAACCGATGCTAGAAAGTACTGAATCTGGGGTAAGTTTTGGTGGGTTTGGTTTGGTTGGGGGGGTTTTCTAGTGCTTGGGGTTTTCCCCTCCTCTCCCCCCCACTTTTTTTTTCCTGGAAATAATCCAGTGACAACATATGGAAAATAGAACAGAGATTACAAAAAGGAAGAATTGTTCCTGAGAAAAACAGTATTCTCAATAGATTTATGCACGGCTCAGGAAACGGACAAATGACCCCTGCTCGCGAAAGATTTTATCAATGAATAGCTTTTTGGTTTTCTAATCAACATTATTGCAGAAGGGTGGAGAAAGACTACACACATTATGATATCTGTTGTATTATTTCTCAGCTGTACACAGGAGATTTAAAACATCACTATCTAAATGCTGGCCATTAGTATGCAAAATCCTTTTAAGGAGGAACACAGAGCAGGGGTGAGTATCTGCTAAGCAGTTCCATCTGCTGAAGCCAGCGGTCCAAGCAGCCTCTGTGTAATCTGAGTCCTTTTCCAAACACACACTTTGCCCCACTAGCCAAAAAATAAATACAAGATGTGCTCACATTTGGACCCAAATTAAAGCCTAGAAAATATTAAGAGTTCTAGAGAACATCAGTAAAAACAATCCATTTTCTGTTTTACAATCTTTCCCCCCGCACACACCTCTCAGGAACAACAAATGTTAGAGCAGAAATTGTCTCAGTGTTTACTTGGAACTACGACAAAATTGTGCGTAAGCCAACAAAAACCAGGTGATCCAGTAGTTCCAAAACAGGGGAACCCAGAAGCACCACTGGATGAAGTGCCTGGAAAACAGAAAGGAGATGAAGGGGAAAGAAAACCAATGCAAGTGACAAAAATCAGGGCTTAATGCCAAGTCTGAGCTCAGTTCTGTTCTCTAATATGCAGGCACACATCATTACTTTGTGAAATCGACTACTGCATTTACACACCAGGGCAGCAGTTGCTAACTTCGGAAGATACACTAATAAATATGCCAGAAGGTGCATGCAAATTCAACACTACACAGAGCCCCTCCTGCACTCGGGTGAAACATACAACTTACTTTCCACTATAAACAGCTATATCAGAACTGCACAGGCAGCACATAGAATAACGGTTATATATTTTCCTGTGTTAAACTCATGGAAGAAAGTGTTGGCTACAGGCTTAAGGCTCACATTATTGGGCTCAGTTCAAATATTCCCAAAGTTCAGGCCACAGACCTCAAAAATGGGTCTCAACATTTTTCTTTTCCTCATTTTTAAAAACACATGGCTGTAAGTCAGATATGCAACCATAGGAACAGGCTGACTTTTAAAAGGATTCTTCATACGAGGTAAGGTGCCACAAGAGGTCTTGAAACCACTGAGTTTCCACCAACACATTGTTACCAACTTTCAGAGGTGTACCTTTTCCACACTGTTACAGAAACAGAGATAGGAAATGATACACACTTTTTAAATTGAATGATCTGATGCAGTGCATGTGATTTAAAAACATAACTAAATAAGAGAGAGAGAAAGAGAGAGAGGGAGATAAAGGTTAGCCTGCAAAATGAGCTATCTCTAGGACTGTCAAGACGTTTTTCACCCTTGGATCATGACAGCTACTTCTCCATTCCTTTAGAGATCACTTTCAAACATACAGATTGAGATCAAATGCATTTGCTACCTTTTGCAAAATCCTGAAAGTTCAGCCAAAATAAAACTCAAAAATTTAAAACCAAAATATCGAGAATGGAGATAGATGGATGGCAGAACAACTGCTTATTTAATCAATAACTTCATTCTATAAAAAGGGCTGTGATCTGTCCTAGGACAAAACCCAGCATGCAATATAGCAATTTTACATTAGACTAAGTGGCAATTTTACTGCAAAAAAAAAAAAAAAAAAGAAAAATGTGTATTCCAATGGGGTTTTGAGGAATTAACTAGAGTCTGGCATTATTGAACAAAAATGAAATTGTTTCTGAAGACAAGCACTATGAATCAATCTTTGCCTTGAAGAGGATCTAGGAGGAATCTAAAAATTACCAGAGTAAAGAAGCTAAGAAGTAACCAGCAAAATGTATGTTAGGTTCAGTGTCATCTAACTCTGAGCCAGGGAACAGGCACAAACCACTATCGTCATTGGCACATTAGATGTGATATTTTGTCATCTTTGTCTGTGAACTGTAGGAAAACATTCTCTCTTAACAACAGTCTATATTTGAAAATAAATCTGTTCCTGAACTACAGCTCCACATCTCCACATCAAGTTCAGTCATCCCAGGCAGCATGAAAAGGCCATGCAGCTTTATCATCAGCCCACTTTATCCAACACGCATGCATTACAGGCAGTGGTAGAGATCCTCTAAGTTTAAAATTCCCAGTTTCAACTGGATTGCATCAACAGCACTTGTGAACCAGTATGTGAGCCATTTGAGAACTTTCAGGGAAGATTTTCAGTCTCTCATTGTTACATTTACTTGGTTTGTTGTTTAAATTCAATCTTCAAGGCTTCAGCACTCCCGGGACTCTGCAGAGTCTGGCACTGGGTTGCTCCTGCTGCAAGAGGCTGCCAGGGGCTCAGCTGGAGAGTCAAGATGGAGAAGCAAGCTGCCGAAATCCACACCAGCACATTCTTGCATTTCAAGGACAACCTGGTCAACTACCATTTTTTGGTGGGATTTTACAGCAGGGCTGAATTTTGAATGGTTTTACCAAAATAAAAGCAAAAGGCTGTTAGTCACTTTTGACACCATCAATGCCATAATCGGAGAATGCATACTCCATTACTCCTGGTATTTGACATGTTTTCCCCTTGCCTTGAGACATTCTTTCCATTGAATTTGCAAAGGAATGAACATAAAACAGATTTTAGAAAAAGAAAAAGAGCAATTACCCTGAAATAATAACAAACAGACAAAGCTATAGTAATTTCTTTTGCCATAGAACAAATTAGTGAAATTTAACACATAGCCTCGCACCAAAGAACTAACTACATATAGATGAAAAGACAAGGATTAATCAGATCAAAATTATTACTAAGCAAACTTGAATTTTAAAGGAAAGCTTCAACCAAACACTAAAAGCATTTACAATGCCTTCAGAGTTACACACTTTTTCAATAAGTCGAGAATTAGAAACTTGTTTGTGTTACGAAGAGGAATGCATAACATGCTTGACCATGATAGGGAAGAATTGGAACAAATCACACCATATGTCCTTTCCAGAACTAAGATTTTAAGATGACTGGGTTTGAAAGCAAAATGATCCAGATGGTTATTTGACAGTCTGCAATCCTGTCCTCATGATTCTTCCTTTCTTTTCTGTAATTAGGGCATTTTCTCTCAGCTTCTATTGTTCATTCGATTTCACATGAAACACAGTCTCAGGAAACAGTACATTACTACAGAGTTCTAGGTTTTATGTAATTTATTAGTGGAACAGGATATTTTTAATGATCAATTAATCTGCTTAGCATTCTGAAGTGCCCAATTATATGGTTAACATAAGCATGTTAAGAGCTTGAAAGCAGAGCAAAATGAGTAATCAAATTCTCTGCCTTGGTGACTGAGTTAAAATTAAAAAAAAAAGATAGGGGAGCAGAAATCACCTTAGGCCAAAAAATAAAAATAAAAATAAAAAAATACATTTCAAATTAACCCCAGGAGCAGTTTCTACCTAAAACCAAGCTCTTTACATCATTTTGGTTAGCATCTTTTCTATTAATCTTTGCTAATTTAACATAATACAAATGGCAAATTCCTTTTATAAGTAAGGTTCTACACATTTTTAAGCAGATTGGTTTGACAGTTCTAGATTTCCTTCTATTGTCCTCTTTAATTCCTTGTCTGAAATGAATTGAACCACGCTAGTTCTCTTACTTTTCACAAAAATCACAGAATCACCAAACTGTAGGGCTTGGAAAGGAAGTCTGGAAATCACCTAGTCCAACCCCACTGCTAAAGCAGGTCTCCTGGAGTAGGTTTCACAAGAAAGCATCCAGGAGGGTTTTGAATATCTCCAGAGAAGGAGACTCCACAACCTCCCTGGGCAGCTTGTTCCAGTGCTCTGTCTTCATCAAAGTAAAGAAGCTTTTCCTCATGTTCAGACTGATTCTTGTGTTCCAGTTTGCACCCATTGCCCCTTGTTCTGCCCCTGCGCACCACTGAAAAGACCTGGCCCCATACACTTGACACCTGCCTGTTAGATATTTGTAAGCACTGATGAGAAGACCAAGAGGGGATCTTTTCTCCAGGCTGAATAGTCTTCAGCCCTTCCTCATAAGGACATGCTCCAGGCCCCTAATAATCATTTCTGTACACTCTATCCCTTCATCTGGGTGAAGTACTGACAAATGGGGAATAGCACTAGATACAGGCCTCCAACAAGACTGGAAGTTCAGACGTCATTCTCAAGAATGCTGTTCTGCATTTCTTTCCAATTCAAAAGCTTGCACTTTTTTTTAAAAGAAAAAAACACCTAAACATTTATTCTTTTGTTAGGCTCCGACCACCATAGTTGAGAGAGACCAGGAAGATCACACATCACATGATTAATTTATTTATATACCGTTAAGTTCATAGGTACAAACAGACTGATGTCTTAGATGCATGCACCTGGGCTTTTGTCAGTGCACTTGTGTCTGCGCATGACCCGAGGGAAACAGTCCTCCTATATGACCTTTAACAGGAATCTCAGGGGGGATTATTTCGTATAAGTTGCTGAATATGCACTGTATTAAACTAAACTAGATAAGCAGAACTCTTCTATAATTAGTACAGACACACAAGAAACTCCAGAAAGTAATTCACATCAGTGTAAAACAAGAATAAAATTGAGAAGAAAAGGAAGTAGGGAAGACTAATAAAAGTTTTCAAAATAGGATATAGAATATCACACCTAATTTTCCCTGAAGCCTTCTAAAGTCTTTAAAAGTAGCATCAATTAAAACACATGTACGAAGGAAGGCTGAGAGCAAACAAAATACAGCCCCAAAGAAATGATAAGGCTAGATATCAGGAACTGTTTTTTTCTGAAAAATTCTCTCTGCTATGAGAGATATATGTTTTATTAACAACAAACTATACTTAACAGTACAATTTCATATTCTATACAACCTGAGTCTGTATTGTTCAATATTTATTTTGAGCATAATTAACGTAAGATACCACAGAACAAAACCTGTCTTGGAACGTGAATGGCAGCAGGACATGCTTTACACTATTTCTCTTTTTCAAACCTATCATTACACTTCACTTAAAAATGTAGAATGGAGGCATAATACCTCATTCATTGCTAACAGCACTATGAATGAAAGGCTCTCAGAACATCTGTTCAACGATATTTAATGCATGGTCTAATAAGTATTGGCATTTCCCACTCACAGATTTGTAGGAATTACATATGGGCTACAATTCTGTTGACAGATCCTTGCTCTTCTGGAAAGACTCTCTGCCCAGAGCTCAAGGCTTTAGTTCAATTCCTTATGGTCATTACCATATGTTTGCAACTCCGGCTAGTTACACTAAGCCAGGTTTGATCACGGTACTGGATACACATTGTCTGAATACCATACAGCATCAAAAACCACTTCCTAAATAAGCTGTTGCTAGGAGAGAAAGGGACGTCACAAAAACACAGGAATGGAACATAAAACAAAATGAACCAGAGGGAGTTTTTTAAAGGAAACTGAAATGAATAGACTTTCTTTACAGAGCAAGCGTTTCCGAGGCATTATTAAAGAACTTATCTACTCATGTTCTCAGCCTCTTCCAGTTAGATTTAACTCACAGCAGAGTTAAAGCAGCTATCACAGATAAACAGCAAAGCAGCTCAAAAATCACTTTTCTCATTCTGATCATACAGCAGAAGCACCTCAGTTTTTTACAGTTCTGTACTTTGAACTGCAAAGCCCACAAGTTAGTTCTGTTTTGTAAATGAGAGTATGTTCACCCCTATTCTTTTAAAATCTAGTAGAGGAAGTAGGTTTTATGTTTCAAGGTTTTACTTTGGGGTAGTGGAAGGACAAGCAATAAAGGAAGCTTTTCAAGTTTTACTCCTAGCACTTGAGCATGCACAGAGACGAAAATAAGATTTGAAATTTGTGCAATATTAGTCACACTGAAGAGATCCAAGATAATGACAATGCAAGAGCTAACACAACATCTGCGTGGAAAGAAATCTGACCCAGCATAAGTAATATCTTTCTTGGTTTGTAAAGCTCCCAATGGACTTCATCCAACATACTTCATAGATCTTCTCTCTTCCTATTCCCTCGCTACAAACTTGCACTCATCTCAAGCTGGCTCCCTTCTCTGCTCTCAGGATAACCTCAGCACTTCTGCTACATAAGCCAACTCCTCTGCAGCTCTTGCTATCTGGAATAATCTTCCTGTACACCTACACCTGTACAGCTCTCCTCCCCCTCTCCAATTATTCAGCTTCATGAACGGTATTATACAGCCTTGACAAGTAGTTTTGAAACAATTCATACCAAGAAAAAAGAAAACCCTCAGTGAAAATAAAGCCACTGGAAACAATGTAGTATTATCCAGCATATACAGCTCTACACAGAAATGACTGAGCAGGAGAAATACATGGATGAAAGCCGGAGTGCATGTAACATTCAGAATAAGGAAAAGCTGAAAAATGGGCCAGCTGAAAGAATTTACCAACTACAGAATCTTTCGCATTGATCCTCACTGTTCAATGACTGTTATCTTCTTGGGCCCTGCATATAATTTCCCAAAAAGACCCTTAGAAACCTTCCCTAGATGAAGGCACTGTTTGAATATCAGCAATCTCCTTTGTATACTTAGTACTAGAGTCTTTTTTGACGGTGACTGGCTGCCTGAATAGTCTGGTGGGAGGCCATCCTGCTTCTTGTTCAGATTAGCAAACAGTAAGGCTGCCACCGTAAATGTGTGCCATCCATATTTATTGCTCATTGACCAAACCTGGCTGGCCATTCAAATGGAAATTTTTGAAGACTAAATGAGTAATGAAGAACACTTACCTTTCAAGCAGCAGTCAGCTACTATGTTGAAATCAAGTTTGAAGCACAAGGAGAAAGTTTTGCACCCCTCTCATTCATATATAAATTTACTTGGTATCACCTCTCATTGATACCAATTCTTGTGAAGTACTACAATGCATTCTTTCAGTATCTGAAGGGGAACTACAAGAAGGAAGGGGATAGACTCTTTAGCAGGGTCTGTGGTGACAAGACTAGGGAAAATGGTTTTAAACTTAAAGAGGGTAGATTTAGACTGGATATAAGGAAAAAGACTTTTACAGGGAGGGTGCTGAGGCACTGGAACAGGTCGCCCAGGGAGGCAGCAGATGCTTCGTCCCTAGAGATATTCAAGGCCAGGCTGGAACAGGCTCAGAGCAACCTGATCTAGCTGTAGGTGTCACTGTTCATTGCAGGGAGGTTGACTGGATGACCTTTAAAGGTCTCTTCTAACTCTAAGGATTCTATGATTCTTTGATTCTAGCACTGTCTAGCAAAGCCACACCTAGGCCAGAAATTTTCTAAAAAACAATGATAATACTTTGCACTTTCAGGAAATGCATAATAGTCCTTTCTTTTAGCTTTTTCTTTTTCCATTTGTTTTCTTTTTTTTTTGGGGGGGGGGGAGGGGGAGTGAGGGAGAATAAAACAGAGTAAAATATCTTTCAGTTAAATATGGCAAGATGTAGAAAGAATGCTGAAGTTGCTCAATTAAGCCAATCAGAAAGTGATAGCCTGAATTACACTCCTCATAATCAGGTTTGTGAAAATAGCACATACCATTCCTCCAATAATATAGCATCGTGCATCTTCCCTGATGCACCTTCTTGTAGCCCAATGTGTTGCTAAATGAAGACATTCCACAGAAATTATCCACAGGGAAACACATGATAAACACTACCTGCACCTAGTTTTTAGATATACAACAAAGCAAAAGTGAAATTTTGAGGAGACAGTTCTCCTACATAGATAACTTATTAACCATTTGGAACCCTTTGGCTCCATTTGTTAAAAAAAAAAAATCTAGCTCCTCTTAAATCTTTAAGGGAGGAAGATGCTTTTCACTAGACAACAAAGTACAGATGAACAAATACACGGCTTCCAGAAAACTTCTAATTATGAAATACATTAGGCAAAGAATGGTGGATTGTCATGAATTAATTTTGAATTCACACAACTCCTACCAATGAATTGTATTCTCCATTTCATTTCAAGACACTAGGTGTGAAACAAATAGCAGAAGTTTTACATATTTGGTCATCAGGCCCTCCATGTTATGTAAGCAGCAGGGATTTCCATAAGCTTATTAATACCTTGACACAAAAGATTACTTAGGTCATGTAGAAAGCCCTCCTGGTCCGAGATTTTTTCTTATGAAAATTAATTAATGAAAAGAACAACTAAAAACATGGAAGAAAGCAATGCATCACTTTTCCCTTTGCAGTTGATATTCAGGTGGTGATCAGGAGACATTAAATTATGCTTTGCTATTACTGAGGTCAAGCAGTTGGATCCCTTATAGAGACGGGTAAAAAAAAAAAAAAAACCATCGAGCCATTCATCTTTAAAAAAAAAACAAATTCCATAGCTGCGATACTAAATCTGAGAAATGGAAAAATACAAACCTTTACCAAACACTTCATACAAATGGGATGGATAAAACGTATTGAAAGTCAGATATATTCAGAGAAGTGTCTGATTAAATATTTTAGTATTACTGAGTCTACCCCAATTGCTACTAGTAAACTGAAAGGTGTTTTTAGACAAGCTACAACTTCATGATGGCTGAAATAAAGTGAAATGAATTCCCTCAGTAAGCGCTACAACAGACACCTCAAACCATTTGTGCCCTGGAGCACAAGTGCACACAGAGACCTTGATCTTACAAGAGCCTACAAACATCCTGAAGCCAAAAGCTTAAGCAAATATTCTCATGATAGCCTGGAGAACTGAAGCTAACTCAATAAAGCAGATACACAGCTGGTGAGGGGGGAACTGCTTGTATCATTCCAGCTTACATGAATTTCCTCTCTGAAGAAATTGTTTTGTTTGTCTCAGGATCCAAAGTTACTGACGAAAGAAAGAGGATCCACAACCCTCCAAAAGCCAAAGTCTTTCAGCTCTTTAAAAGAGAAGAACAATTCAGAAGGACAGGCAAATAATACCAGTTCAACAGGAACAAGAGTACCAAGTGGCTTAATTATGCTTTAGGTTTAAATACTATTTAAATGACTGGAAAATTGTGCAAGGGAGTGGCATGCAAGGAGGTTATATTCTCAGAGAAAAAAAGATTGAAAATTTCTCTCAGTGCTGGTATTTATAGATATGCATGTTATCCCAAAAACAGGTAGAACCTAAGAGAAACAGAACTGTGCCTGGCAAACCAGGCAGTGAAGCAGAAGAGTGAACTACTACTGAGTAGAAGAGGCCATGACACAGCTGCCCTATGCTTGGCATTTGCTATGGCACCTCTGCATGACCACCATCTGCTGGTCCGGACATCTGCAGCACTGCCACAAGGGAAAGAGGAAAAGCAGGCAGCAGGACATACAATCACCTCCTCTTACTGAAAATGCGAACAGAATGAAAACTGTATGTAAAATAAAATGACAAAAAAAAAAAAGTAAAACCAATAGTATTTTTAATTAGAAAGCACTTTCTTTAAAACAAAACAAAACCCCACACACTAACCCTTCCAAACGAACGGTGAGGAGGCTCAGCATTCATTTAAAGGTTTTGCCTTCAACCATCTGTGACCTGTTATTATTTTACAGTCATATATCACTTACTACTCTGCATTGCAAGGAAAAAGGGAGAATGAATGGGGGAAAGACATTTAATGACAGTAAGCAGAGTACTTACTAATTTAAATAACTCCCAGAAATGTTCTTATCTACTGAACAAACATTCCACTGTTTTAATTAAGTCAAGTAGACAGAGATCAGATGAACAACTATATTGCTATCTGGGAGTAGAGCTCACAACTGTGCAAGATGCACTTTGGTTCCTGAAGCCAAGAAGAGCCTTGAAGTCTTTCCTTTCCCCTTGAAATCAGGGTACAAGAGGAAAAACACACTAGAAAATACACTACAGAGAAGCTTTTTAAGCTACTTTGCTACTTACTAAAAAAATATTTTCATCATGTAGTAGAATAAAAATATCACTAGCATTGCTATTACTCAAAAATAAATCAGCTGTTAGTGAGGCACAGCATTCAGCAATACACATTTCAAGGATTCAAACAGAATTGCCAACTACTGATCAAAACAAAGGGTTAACATCACAGTGCTTAAGGTCTACTTACATTACTTTTTTCCATTGGCATGGCAAGATGGAGACCAGTCTGAACTGTGACAGCCTCCCTAACATGGAACTGCACACCCACAAATTTTAGAGTGCCTTTAAACATGCATAATCAAGCTCTCAAAACAAAGCTAATTTGCTTGCTCAGCATCTGTTACAGCTACACATTCAGTATCAGAATTACATATGGGTACACAATGCAAGGCTCAGATAGCCATAAAATGTCTCTGGTAGCTTGCCTATACAGGAGTTGAGGATGCAACAAGACCACTCTGAACTTCAGATCTTCTTCCTCGTGCTCTTTACTAAACAACAAACAGTTTGGAGAGGAGGATAACATGGACTTAAGCCCATGTTAAAGTCTGGCATTAAAACTCAAGATGTGTATGCCCCTGCAGGCTCTAGATGGTGGGTTGCTTGATTAAAATGGGGCAGAGGGGAGAATATCTGTTTCTGAGATGAAAGGAACAAGAACAAGAATTGGGCTTCTTGGACATCATCCCCAATTATACTTTTGCCTTATGAGTACTTAAAATTTTGCCAAAGGTAATCAAGCAAATGCAAAAGTCCTCAATTGTTCAAGTTTTTTTTCTAAGAGCTTTTGATCTTCTACATGAATTTGCTGTCTTTGAAATCATTATTTCTGTTAACTTTTCTAAGAGAAATGGTTTATCAATGGTGAGGCCCTGGCACAGGCTGCCCAGAGAAGCTGTGGATGCCCCACCCCTGGAAAAATTCAAGGTCATGGTGGATGGGGCCCGGGGCAGCCTGACCTGGTGGGTGTCAATCATGTCCACAGCAGGGGGTTGGAACTAGATGATCATTAAGGTGCCTTCCAGCTTAAGCCATTCTATGATTCTATTATCTTTAACAAGCACAACTGGAATAACACATCATTAGTTGCAACATGCAGTGGCACTCAGAGTCTTCAGCAAAACTGAGTCAACATGCCATACATTATAGAAGGTTAGTGTATGTGTTTGTTGGGGGAGGGGAAGACGTATCTTATAGCAACTATTACTCCATGTAATGGAAAAACAAATTAACAGGCATTCTGAAACATAAGCAAAGAGCTGAAGGTGCAAAGACACTGCAGTAAGATTACAGTCACATGAGAATGGCATGATGCCCTTAAACGACTGAATAAGGATATGATGGAACAAGTCTAGGTACAGAAATATTGTCTAAAGTATCCTTCAAAATGTTTTCGTTCTTCCTAATATTGAGGAAAGGAAAAATTTGCTGTTCCAAAAGCATATGTATGAATACACATCAGAAACTGACTTCTGCAAAAGACCAGGAGTGGATAAAGAGTAAAGATATTTCTTCCAGTATTTGACAGCACAACTCTTACTCCTTCAGAGCAGCGAAGACACTTTTGCACTGCTGCTCCATTACATCACAAAATTGTTATGGAATACTCCACTTCTTCAACATACGTCTGCTTTCCTACATCAGCATAATAATTTCAGCTGAAACCAATGCACACAACACAATCAGCCAATTTATGTCTTACAGTTGTCTTTACCTTATCATCAATCATACAAATATCTGAGGCCTTTATTTTAAAAAGAGATTTAAATACTTCCACTAGTCAATCAAAAAAAAAAGTAAGAAAATACAAGTAATATATAGATCAATTTAAAAGCCACAGTTCTGGACAGAATTTCACTGCAATTACTGGAAAACATCAAAATAATCACTTCTACAGCATCCAAAGAAGCCCAATCAATTATAGTATTCATCTGGAAAATGAAGAACAGTGATTTATAAAGTTATCTCATGCTTACACTTACAATCCAGGAGTCAAGAATTGGGACCAAAACTCATTGGACTTAAGTTTAAGTTTAGGCACAGGACTTGGAGGATGGGGAAGAAGCAAGGGGTAGGTAGTGGAGAGGGAACTCCAGCAACAGAGGAGACACATGCTGATTACAAACAGTATTCCCTGAGTCTGTGATCTGAGGTTCACATCAGCAAGAGTTGCTAAATGCTCAGCCTGTGGGATTCTGACTCTCATGTCACACTGGCCTTTCATTTAAGTTCACCTACTCTTTTCCTAAAGTCTTGTGTTTACATATTCCCCATTGCTAAGAACTCAAAAAAAAAAAGGAAACAGGAAGATAATTATTAAAACTCCCTGAATTTACATCAACAACTTAAAGCGAGAAACCCAAGAGATAATCTTTTAACGTTTGAAATTAGACTGTACCACTTCCATTCCTAGTAAGTATTTAAAAGCCTAAAATCAGCATTATTTTAAAAATCATAGTCTGCATGTTTAACTAAGAAATAGGCATAATGGGAGAAAAAGCCTATTTTAAACCTCCTCACACATAAGCTTATATATATCATCTTCATGATGGCCTCTGCCTTTTGGCTAGATGACTTGTCTTGTTTCCATACAATTATAACCCTTTATCCCTCAGTCATTATCATTACAAGACAGGACACTATTGGGAAAATAATTTAATAGATTATGAACTTCAGTGGGCCCTCTGCAGGAGAAGGGAAAGACCAGAAAGCATGCAAGATCAGCATGTAAGCAAGCCTGAAGATAATCTTATGTGGGAAAATGTTCAGACAATACGAAGAGGTGGGAAAAGGGCAGAAATATCTCATGGAAGAAAAAGGTAAAGCAGAGCTTTTAGTGGGTGAGGAAAATATGAGAGGAGAAAAATGATTATGCCTAAGCAGCTACAAAGACTCATACAGAAAAATAGGAAATAGCTGCATGACACAAAAACAGCAGGTAAAGCTGCAGCTCATTCCAACAACCTAGAAGAGCAAGCTGAATGCTAAAGCAAGAAGTCACTAAACAACTTCAGGTAGCTCAGCAGCTTCACATGCAAAACAGGGATTTATGATGGGGAACAAACTTAACTGAGGAGACTGAAGAGAAAGCCACAAAAACTACGATGGCGCTCAAAATTTCAATGCTGAAGTTGTAGAGACCACTAAATGGAAAGTGAGCTAGAAAGCTCCTGGGAAGCCACTTAGAGCACAGCGAGGAGAAAACATGGGACACTCAAAGAACAAGCCCTCTGTGGAAAGCCCAGGAACAACTACAAAGCTACATACAAAGCAATTCAGTTCCTCTATTAATCTCTTTCTTATTGTCTTGCCCACTGTCACACCAATGACAGGTAGGGCTGAAAACAAACCAGACTTCCCAAGTCCTAACTGTGTTCTCCAAGAACTAGAAATCAAGCCATATCAATGTTTTCCTTAAAAATCTTCAAGAACGATCTAGGGGATTGAGTATTCATGCCTCTCTGCCTCTTTCTCCTCCTTTATTCTTGACCTGAGAAGCTTTGTTCAGTTCTGTATGAGATAGAAACACGTAGGAGAAGGAAGAGAAGTAAATGCTTTGCTGTTCTTGTAGAAGTAATGTATTGCAAATGTATTTGATACAGAGGACAAAACAATCCCGCCTTAGAGAGACCAAATCTTGATGAGACAGACTTTATAATACAAACTCCCAGGTCAAAGCTGAAACTCAATGAACTTAGATTTTGAGTCCCAAAGTTGAGATATGTCAGTGTATTACCCCTGCCATCCCAAACACACACTCATTTCTACTGTGTTGCAATTGCTCATACATATTTTCTTCTCCAAACATACACCTCAGGACAACACTAGGCAGAAATGTTTCCTGCTGTTACAGCAGCTAAAGCCCAACATTGATTCAAATTCCACTAGCTGGCAATACCCTTTATCATTTGTTGAATCAGTCCTAAGACTACAGAGTATTGAAGTAAATGCACTGCAGCAGTACAAACCTAAATAGTCCACTGATCCTATCCCAGATAGCTTCTCCCCATTCTCACTACATATCTATATCTATCTATCTATCTATCTATCTATATATATATCTTACGAGGAGACAGATATACCATAAGCCTGGCTATCTCAGCATCAATTAAATTATAATACCTGCAAGACATAACCCAAAGGACTGAAATAAAAACACTCAGAAATAAGAATTAATGACCAGGAAGTGTTGAAAGATTTATGTTTTGATAATACTAGTTTTAAACTCATTTATTCTTAGAGAATTCCTCTATGATCTGAGCTTCACTTTTCTAAGCATTACACTGCATGATGTCATTTCCATCTCCAACTGTTATAGTCTAAACAGACCACAATTTAAAAAGTGTTCAAAAAGCCATTTAAAAGACAGAGCTTGAAGATCAAAAGCAAACTCAGGGCAGAACTCAAAAGAGAACAAGTCTTGGTACACAGCCTTTACCATGTTATCCTGATTTTTAGGATGCGTATATATTGCACATCTTAGCATGCACATGCCTGGAAGTAACTACTGTACTGGAGAATACAAAATAAACAATTTATTAATTTGAAAGGCATGTTTCTAATCCACACTGCCTATTTCTCAATTACGCTCATGAAATCTTAAGGTTCATTTTCTTTTCCATGGGCAGGGCTAACTCTCCTGTAATTAGAGAAAACTGACAGGACTTGTATCTTTCTATCCATCATCTGAAGGAAATCATGAAAGGTGTTATAAAGTTTGCAGATGACACCAACTCGGGGGATACACTTGACAACAGGCTGCCACCCAGAGGGAACCAGACAGACTGGATGAAAAGGACAACAGTGGCATAATGAAGTTCAGCAGGGACCTGGGAAGGCAGAGGCCCTGCTGACACTCAGACTGGTCCTGGTCTGCTGATGGAGCAGTTCTGCAGAACAGCCCAGGGCTCTGGTGTGCAGCTGGGCATGGGCAGCATGGCCCTGCAACAGAAATCGGTGGCCAATGGCCTCCTGGCTGCATCGACAGGGGCACAGACAGTAAATTGCGGAAAGCACTGCCACCTCTGCTCAGAACTTTTCTTAGACCATACCTGGTATGCCACATCCATTTTTTGGCCCCAGGTACAAGAATGTTGTGGACAAACCTATCACAAATTCAGCAGAGGACCACCAAGATGGCTGTGACCTGGAGCAGCTGACCTGAGAGGAGAGGCTGAGGGAGCTAGGCTGGTTCAGCCTGGGGATGACACAGCTTTGGGCTGCCTCCAGGGAGGACATCAAAGAAATGAAGCCAGTCTCTTCATAGTGGAGTACAGCAAGAGGTCAAGAGACAACAGACATTAACTGAAAACCGAGAGATTCAAACTGGATGTGAAGAAAAAAAATTCCTAATGCGGGGCAGTCAGGAGGTGGGACCAGCAGCCCAGAAAGGCTGTACAGTCTGTTTCATGAACTCTCAGCACCCAACAGGATAAGGCCTTGAGCAGCATGGTTTGAGCTCAGAGCTGGCCCTGCTTTGCACAGCTTGGATCAGGGACCCCTGAGACCTCTTCCAGCCCAAATTACTCTGTGATACTATGCTATGCGTCAGAATAATCAGTTAAGTGCAATTGGCAACATGCTGTGAGGCAAGGAGATGTTCTCACATCTTTTACTGTGAGAACATCTCCTTGCCTCACAGTAAAAAGGTCTAAATTGTTAATAGAACTGCACTCTCACTGATTTCTCCACTGATCATAATTTAAATACTTTCATCTGGACAAACTAGTGTCTGAAAAACAACATACGAATGCTGTTGAAAACAGCATTAGTCCAGAGGAAGATAGAGAGAAATATTTAAATTAAAAAGCTTCTCAAATTCATAAAGCAAACTGACTTTGATTTACAGTAAATAACTTATAGCATATTTCTACTTACAGATGCTGAAAAATCTAAAAATGAGGAGTCCATCTCCTGAATTTGATTCATCAAGTTCACAAAGGAGAGGAAACAGTATTACTTCTCTGAGGAAGGGAGCATTTACCAACTTCTCCCTGGTGAAGAGAGGTGTCTAAGACATAGACAGACTGCCTGCTTCACTACAGATGGCTTTCAAAAGGGCTGACTATGCAATACGATTCCTATAAAGCTTGTAAGATCACCACCTCCTTCACTTCAGCTTTGGCCCATACTAGACTTCCTCCCAAAGCTGCAGTCAGCTATGTAGGACACCCTGAAAACAACACCTCCTATTTCTTTCCATGGAAGCTGCAACAGATACAAAGAGCACAATATTACTATTAGACAGATTCTCAGCTACAAAACACTATTTTTCAAGACAGTCACCACCACAAACTATGCATTTTCACCAGTGACGATAAAGAGCCTGCATGCCACACTCATAAAAATCTGCATGGCCATCCAGAAAATGGCTTATTTTTCACAATGTTGTCACACTGAAACACACCACCCACCGCCTCACTGTGCTTACATCCACTGTTTGCTCTCCAGAAGTGTTCAGAAAGCACTGATAAATGTCAATGGGTGCCATTTTTTCCACATGGAGGAATTCAATGACACACCTTTGCCTCAAATGCACTTCCAAGTCAGATGCCAATTTGTCAGACTGCCCCTCTGCTGCCATCTGTTGCACAGCAGCAAAATGTAATGGAATATTGGTGGGAAGGTTTAACCTCTACTGCCATAACACCAACATCTGCCTTTGATGTCATGGGCCAAAAAAATAAAACCAGAGGCATTACTTTCAGAACAGCTCTCATACATTAATTTCTGGTTGACAGAAGAGAGCACTGAATTTTGTTTGTTTTTATGGAGTAGGAGTATTTTGGTCTTTGTTTTTATTATGTTGACTATGTACATTAATAGTTAGTAACTAGCCTTTCCAAATTCAATTCCTCTGTTAGTTTAACAGCAATATGACATGAGATGGATCACTCAATGAGTCTAGTACGTCACTTGTTTTTCCTCTCTAAGTAGAGACGCAAAGGAGGGCCATTTATAATCAGCAAATGGAATAGCACCCAGCACAAGAAATAACAAAGATCTGAGATGTGGAAAGGGAAGGTAGAAATGTAAAAACACACTGAGAAGTGCTTCCTAGGATTTACTGCCAACATGAAGTAGATGTTGCTCATGGATGAGTCTTTCTCAAGAGATATCAGTGACTGCTCTTAAAAATACAGTTCAGGTATCCAAAATAGCACAGCAACATTGCTGCAGCATCTATCTTGGTTGACTGCTATTGTGTGAACAGCATTTTCACCCACTCAGCTTTGTAAGGTCAGCCACCAGTCCACTCTGTTGATTACTTACCAGGAACAACCTTCCCCTTCTGTTGCTATTAAGCAGAGAAGGTGGGGACAAGCCCTGAGGAACAAATCAGTTGGCATCAGCCTTTTCAGCAAAGAAGTCCCTTGTTAAGGCCAACGCATTGCAATTGCCAGTTTTCATAAAGTCCAATTCTCAATCAGTCAAGCTCTGATGGAAAACAAAAATTAGCCAAAAGCAATGAAAAGACCCCTTCATATGAATCCCCCACAGAATAGGGGATTTTCAGAGGGTTTAGTTCACAAACAGCTGCAATGACGTAAAAACCAATGTTGCCCTGGCCCTCTGACATCCAGGTTGATGTCTGCAAGGAACGGCATGTGGGCAGTTTTCACAAGCAGCATTGCATAACGGTGCAGGGCTCAGCACTGGACTAAAGGGTGGGACTGGGAGCTCACAGGGAGTATTTGGACGCGATTTGAGAAAACAGATTTTCAAGCAGGCCATATTAAAGAGGCTTCCAAACTTTACAAGCCCCAAGAGCAGTCGTTGTTTTATCCAGTCTAAACCAGAACTTACTGATTGCATTATTTTTTTTCTTTCCTGCAAAGAGAAGGAACCAGTCTGGCATATTGATTCATGGTGTTACTGCAGTCAGTGGCTTTCTTCAGCTGCAGCATTCCTTTAGCATCCCATGAAGGGCTATTAAAAATAAGTAAATCACAAGAACCATCTGTCCTCTGTAGTGAGGGGGGAATGGGAAACTTCACTGGGTTTCCTTCTTGCGGCACTGTGCTGACCTCTTCCTGTTTCTGAGACCAACCTGCATTATTCTGAGGGCTGAACACCTACAGCCAATATACGGTATTTTGCCTGCTTAGCTAAACTTTAAGTTGCACAGTAAGAAAGTATAAGCTTGAGGCCCACCCCATGGGACAAAAGTCAGCATAACAGTTATACATGAGAATGAGATATATATATATATACATGAGCAGTTATACAATGAGAAAGAACATTATCTGTTTCCTCTCTTCCCAAGAAAAACTTAGTCAGTTGGTTGGGGGTTTTGTTTTGTTTGTTTTACATTACACCACCTTCTTCCACTTCAGTTGATATCCTTCCTTAAGACTGAAAGACACTAAATGCTAGTAAGCATAAAAAAAATATTTACAATTATTTTTATAGGAAGAGAAAAATATATTTTTCAATGAAAATTCACTTCTTACAAGTGTCTGCTCCCAATTTTTCATTGAAACATTTCACTGAATTTTTATTCACACCGAAAGAATACTTTTCTCCCTTTTCTTTACTCTTCTGCTATCAACAAAGCAGTGAAAGAACACATTTAAGCAAGGATACATTTAAGTAAATAAGGAAACAAGAAAATAAAACACACCTGCAAATGAAAGTGAATAAAAAATGGAGAAAAAAAGTCACTTTTGCAAATATCTTTTAAGAACAGTATGTTTTTGCTTATAGATAGGCATCTAATCCTTTGTGCCTCATTAGGGGGAAATACTACTTGTCATCAAAGGAAGTTATTGTTCCTAGTTAATTAATGACCATAACACGCCTTGGGATCTTGGAATGTAACTTATCATTGCTATTACACAATGCTGAAGTCTTTTCCATCAGTTAAGCATTTCTATTAATGCATATAACTCAAGTGTGTTGCACTGTTTACTTCAAGCATATCCTTCCTAGGCAATTTCACAATCTTCCCCCAGTCCAGCAAAACATGGTTTGCAAAATCTGCAAAAAGCTACACAAGTATCAACTCTGATTGATCCTCAAATAAATCCACAGTCTACAGATATTTATAAAATGCCACCACTTACTCCAGCCATTCTGCTAGAGATGGGGTTATCCAATGGCACAAAAGTACGCAGCATTACATTTTGCAGACAAAAAGTGCTGTTGTGATTCCCTATGCCCAACACAGTTGTGGTGAACTTGCAGAGATGCACACAGGGATGGCCTTTTTCTGTTCTTGCAGCAACCAGCTTAAACATGCCCCTCCTTACCGCAAGTAAATCCTAACTCAATGGAGCAACACACTGCTCGTGAGAGTAAAAGAATTTACAGAATGGGGACTTGAGTGTCCCAGTCATTAAGGCAGAAAACATTCATTATTCTCTATCAATGCACACAAGGCAAATTTCTGTTTGTTTGTTTGTTTTGTATTTTTTTTCTTACTAAGAACAAAGGAAAACATTATGGTAGATAATGTCTATACTACCTCTTCTGATGTAGAGTGTGATAGAACAGGAATGGAATAAGTAGTATATGCTGCAGTACTTTCCCAATTAACATGAATGCACGCACAGATTTTATCTCATGGATATCTTCACAATTTCATATTTTGATAATCATCCTTTCCTACCACAGGGTTTGAAAAACTCTGCGACTTCTTCTTTAAGAACAAAGGGAGACTAAAACAAAACTAAAAAAATGTTTATCATTGCTAAGAGTTACTAGACAAGCACAAATACTATTTAGGGCAATCAAAAAGATAAAAGGAATCAACACACAGAATGCACGCTTGAAACACTGAAGTTTAGAGATATGGAAAAATCTTCCCAAAGGTTTAAGAATTAGAGGAAAATAAAATGCTTCTATTCAGACAGAAAATTTCTGCTGTGCCTGAAGCATTTGCCAACAAAACAAATTGAAACTTGATTGCTAGAACCACACAGCCACAAAGAGCACCCCAGTCAGAACCAGCATAAAACCACAAATTAAAACCAGTCTCCTGTGCCAAAGGTCTCCTGAAACTAGGAGGATACTAAAGCTTTTTAGTATCAAAAATGAAAAAAAAAAAAGAGCTGGTCTGATGTGGTTGTCAGAGAGGAACACAGATCTGCGGAGGTACAGCCATGCCCTCCCAGGGCTTCCCAGCCCCAAGGAAACAGCCCCAGCTCCTTACCACAGCCCAGCACCACAGCACTGTTTTCTGGCTTCAAGGCCAGAACCAAAATCCTGATGCCAAGGAACTGCTGCAAACAAAAGCCCTGTCAGGAAGAACAAAAAGGGGCAGCACGGAGGAAAAGCTGTTCTCTACTGGTTACAGGATGCTGAGTAGTTAGCAAGTTAGACAGGCATGAAAAGTTAAGTTTAGAAATGAATTTAACTCTTGGAACAGAAAAGATGGTGCACCTCATCAGCTGCAGCCAAGTGGAGCCCAACACTTGGTGGGCTTTAAAATCTTAAATCTGCAATTTGCTAGATCAGGAAAATGGATGGGTAAGCTGGGACTGCGGAGGGCTCAGCCTCACTTGCTGGGTCACATACAAAGCTGTTACCTCAGTTGGCCCCAGCGTAATTCGCAAAGCACAGATGTCACAAAAACTGCCTTGACAACATATGCCATTGGGGATCTGCTGGATTCTCTTCATTCAAGCTAAGAAAAGCATTCATCAAACTGCACTTGCGCTTCTCATTCAGGGCCTATAGCCTGAGAAGACAAACTGTCAGAAAAGTGCAGTGTTTAACATTTGAAGACCGTGCATTACTTCAACTATTTTTTGTCTGTGAGAAAGTTGTAGCGTGCAAACAGCAGCGTTATGACATCAAAGGCTCTGCGCAGCCTTGCTGCAATCCCAGTGGGCAAGAGCACAAACCAGAGAAAAAGATCACACAGCAAACACCACCTATGCTGGCTGACTCAGAACACTGTTCTCCTAGAGGTCCGTAAGGTTTATGTATTGCTCTGAGGAACCACGTATTACAAAAATACATCTACATAAATTAAGAAGTCAGTAATAGTAACAGGGTAACAAGGACGACAATGTCAAAAGGCAATGGAAGAGATGTGCAACACAGTGCTGTTACCAACCCTGACTGTCACTATATAAGAAAGCACACATTAAATAGATAATCTAAACTTCTATATATCCTTCTTGCTATTTAACTTTTAGCTTTGTCTTTACATATGCCTTTTCATGGTTTAATTCTCTTAAGGGGATTTAACTGCAAGAAATACATGCAGTGACAGTTACATATGCCTGTATTTTACAGATGTGGCATAGACATTATGCCTGCACTGCATACATATGTATGTATTAACAGAGTATTCAAGAATCTGCACTTAAAGAGACACCATACTTACTTTATTGAAGAACCTTGTGATAAAGCTCACATGAAATAACTCGTTTATTACTTACTAGAATGAAAATTATTTATTTTAAATGCTTGCCCTAAGATTAAAACTGCTGCCAAAAAATGAGCAAACAGGAACAACTTTAAGATATTGTTTTGAAAAAATCTTGTTGAATTAACCTCTCCAAAGACTCTCCTATTCATATACAATAACACATTTTAAAATACAGATTTTCTCTATGGTGAATTATTACAAGTTTATTCAGCTATCAGGTACTCATTTAGAAGTCCTATTGTTTATAGTACAGACATAAAAAGAAGTACAGTATTTTAGACCCTTAAGAAGCTGTATTTTAGACAAACTCATAGGCCAAGAGATGAAACACGTCAACTCTTACTTTCATCAAAAGCATATTTTTGGAATCCACTTTATCAGAGAATTCTTTAAAAAATGCTCTTATATGCCCAAAATAATGTAAGAGTATACTAGTGACATTATTTTCTCAGTAACACTGATTTCAGGACACGTGACCTATGGACACGAGTGTGCCGCTTACTGCGTACAGATCTGGATCTGTCTGAAAACCCCACAACTTACCCAAATATTTTTCTAATCTGATTTCCACACAATAATATGCAAGAGCATAAATCATTTTTTGACGCAATGTGAGATGAATGTTCCATTCCTCAGGGCAGAAAAAAAACGAGCAGAATATACAAAGTGGGCACAGAGTATTGAAATCTAGTAACACAGAGCCCACTGTGTACACAGTGAGAGAGAACAGGTTCTAGCATAAACCTGCGTTTCTTGTCCTTTTTTTGTTAGAACAATTACAAAGAACAAACACAACATAAGGTATGCTACATAGCAGAATTTTGAGTACTTCTTTTAAACAAACACACCCATCGAGTCCCAGCTTAAAACAATTACAGACTCTAGTTCACTGGTAAAGTTAAAGCTGACAGAGTCAGATAAAAAAACTCAGCTGCACTAAATGTCTAGTCAACCCCAAGCCAAAATAAGCTTAGATTTGTTTTACTGAGCACTTTGTTGGTTTTATTGCTGCTACTACACCAAATATCCTGAGTAAAATACAAATATGGGCATAGAGTCAGTCAGATTGTGGTAGCTCCCTGTTTTCAAGATTCTTCCAAGCAAACCAGAACTCATCAAACCTTCAATTTTGCTTCTCATAACTAAATTCTAAATTCTACCTTTATTTTTGTATATAAAGGAAGAGAACAGAATTAGTATAATTTTAGAAATCCATAAAATTACAGATAGGGTCTATTTAGCAGCTGTTAATGTAGCAGACAGCATCTCCCAACAACCTATTGTAAATACCTATAAGCAGTTTCTGGCCACACCAGCTAGGTCTCCTGCTGAAACACCACAGTCATCATGCAATTAGTATCTATGAAAAGAAGATAACATTCACGCTATGAAGAACACTTGTTATTATCTCTTTCTTACTTATTAGAAAGTTACCAATTCTTGCTTTGCCATTTACCTGGAGGAAAAGAAGAGCGCCAGATATTTTTCTCTGTGTAATAACAACTGGCCTTTGCTTTCCCAAGGATCCTGCTGACACTGTTTCCTCTTACGTCTCTGCCATAAGTTACTGTCCATACAGATGTGAACATTTAGCTACCATAAAAAGGGAGGTGTGTTTTTTTCTTTTAGCTGTACGTTCCAGAGCACAGTAGAAAGCAAATCTCCTCATGACTAAGAAAATTTAGCAATGAGTCTGGATGTATGGACATAGTTTTAAATTATTAAAATATTGAAATTAAGAAGCAGGAGGTTCCTCCATATTTGGCCCAAGTTGCTGAAGACAAACTATTCCTTTTATTTTTGAGCTAAAAATTCCATAAATAGCATTTGCTAACTCTACAAACATTTATTGATATCTTTTTATTGATTTTCCCTAATACAATATACTCTCATCAAGTTTGTTAGAACAAAAGTCAGATAAAGATTATACACTTGAAAATGTCATACCTTGAGACAGCATGCAATATGGAAATGGAATGAACAACTCATTAATGGACTTCTTCCATACTTTGATATAATCCATGTTACTCATTGGAGAAAAATGTTGGAAAAAAGCTAGATAATATGGGTAATGGTAAAAGAAAGCCTTTTTATTCCTTCATCAATAACAAAAATACCTCTTATTTCATTTCCATTAAGTTAGTCAAAGCAACTAGAATCAAACTGAGGTGACCACTTCACAGTTACAGCTTTTTCCAAACACATAAAACAAAGTTGTTCCACTAAGGGACGCAGAAGTGGAGTCAGGGCTCTGAACTTCTGTTCAAGGAACTGATGGACAAGATCTCCCGGGAAGCTGTCCTTAGACTTAAAGGAGTGGAGCAAAACTGGCCACTCTTTAAGGATGCCTTTCTGAGAGCGCCAAGAGCTCTCTACCCCTCAAGATAAGAAAGGAGGCAGAGGAGACAGGAAACCAGCATGGCTTGACAAGGACTTGCTGGTCAAACTAAGGCAAAAGAAGGAAATGTACAGGCAGTATCACCTGGGAAGAATACAGGGATGCAGTCCGGACATGCAGAGATGGGATTAGGAAAGCCAAGGCACAGATGGAACTGAACTTGGCAAGCGATATTAAAAACAAGAACGGATTCTATAGGTACATGAGTCAGAAGAGGCAGGCCAAAGAGAGTGTACCTCCTCTAATAAATGAGAAAGGAGAACAGGCTACAACAGATATGGAGAAGGCTGAGGTACTCAACGAGTTCTTTGCCTCAGTTTTCACTGGCAACCAGGATTTTCATATTTCTCATATCCCTGAACCTCTTGGCAGGAACTGGGGGAGCAAACTCCCCCCCCACTGTAAGCGCAGAGTAAATCCAAGATCGTCTCTTGGGTAAAGCCCATTGGGCCAGTCAGCATGCATCCCAGGGTCCTAAGGGAGCTGGCTGAGGTGGTTGCTGAGCCCCTCTCCATCATATTTGAAAAGTCATGGCTGTCAGGCAAAGTCCCCAGTGACTGGAAAAAGGGAAACATCCCTCCCATTTATAAGAAAGGGAGGAAGAAGGAAAAAGGGAGCTATAGGCCAGTGAGACTCACCTCTGTGCCTCGGAAGATCATGGAACATATCCTCCTGGAAGACATGCTAAAGCATATGAGGGACAAGCATGTGATCCAAGATGGCCAGCATGGCTTCAGGGAAGGTCATGCCTGACCAATCTAGTGGCCTTCTATGACGGAGTGATGGCATTGGTGGTCCAAGGGAAGGCAACTTATGTCATCTACCTGGGTTTATGCAAAGCCTTTGACATTGTCTCCCACCACATCCCTATCTCTAAATTGTAGAGACATGGACTTGGAAGGTGGACTATTTGGTGGATAAGGAATTGGTTGGAAGGTCACAGCCAGACGGTTGTGGTCAATGGTTCTATGTTCAGATGGAAGCTGATGACAAGTGGTGTCCCCCAGGGATCTGTCTTGGGCGTGGTACTCTTTAACACACTTATCAGTGACATCAATAATGGGATTGAGTGCACGCTCAGCAAGTTTGCTGATGATACAACACTGAGTGGTGCAGTTGATACAGCAGAAGGAAGGGATGCCATGCAAAGGGACCTTGATAAGCTTGAAAAGTGGGCCCTTGTGAACCTAATGAGGTACACCAAAGCATACTGCAAGATCTTGCACTTGGTTTAGGGTAATCCAGATATGCATACAGACTGGAAGAACAACTCCTTGAGAGCACCCCTGCTGAGAAGTACGCAGGGGTCGTAGTAGATGAAAAACTTAATGTAGGCCAGCAGCATATGCTTCCCGCCTAGAAGGCCAATGGTATCCTGGGCTGCATCAGAAAAGGTGTGGCCAGCAGGCTGCCAACATGAGGCCCCATCTGGAGTACTGTGTTCAGGTTGAGGGTCCCCAACACAGGAAAGATACTGAGCTTTTGGAGAGGATCACGAAGATGATCAGAGGGCTGGAGTACCTCTCCTATGAGGACAGGCTGAAGGAGCTGGGCTTGTTCATCCTGAAGAAGAGAAGGCTGTGGGGAGACCTCATTGCAGCCTTCCAATATTTAAAGGGAGATTATAAACAGGAGGGAAATAAACTCTTTACGTGGGCAGATAGTGATAGGACAAGGGGGAATGACTTTAAACTAAAGAAGGAAAGATTTAGATTACATGTCAGGGGAAGTTTTTCACTGATAGGGTGGTGAGGTGCTGGTACAGGTTGCCCAGAGATGCTGTGGATGCCCTGACCCTGGAGGGAGTCAAGGCTAGGTTGGATGGGGCCCTGGACAACACTGATCTAGTGGCTGGCAACTCTGCCTGCACCAGGGAGGTTGGAACCTGATGATCCTTGAGGATCCTTTCAAACCAAGCCATTCTATGATTCTATGAAAAGGAGAGACTCAAAACTACATTGTTTTGTATCTGCCTTTTTGTCCCCCAGGATTCAACCTCATCTGGTTTATGTTTCAGTATCCCAGTAGCTAGAGAGATTTTAGAGGAAGGAACCATCATTAGTAGGTCCTATCTGAAAAAGCAGACAAAATCTGCCCAGCTGGAAAGGAAAGAACACACAGCACAAGTTAAGAGGCAAACACTCTGAGTCCTACCCTATCCTAAAATCTGTTTCCTTCCAGTAAAATGGCTTTTTCAGGAGAAAAGCCACCTAAAGAAAGAAAAATGGGGTTATATTACTGGAGAAACAGAGTTCGACTATTTAGATGCTGTAGTGTGAGCCTCCTAAATGTTGAGTGACTGGCAGGACTGGCTGATAAGACAAGGTTCCACAGCTGCTTCCACTTACCCTTTTGGCTTGGCAGAAGGTCTCCTCACCAGATTGCAGCCTGGGAGTGCATAGCTGTCCCCAGGAGCCCTGCTGAAACCCGTGCGCTCCCTGGGAAGGGTCACACTGGATGTAGTACGACTAGGGGTTCCCTCCTTTTGCACTAGACTATAAGTTCTTTGTATTATGAGCAAACTAGACCAGTAAAGTTCATCTTCCATTGGACAACCACTTCTAAATACAGAACTGACATTCAGTCGGCTCACTAGGTCTTGCTAAAATAGAAACAAACAAAGCAGTTTCCTGCAATCGAGCCACTGCAATAACTGACTGATGACATAACAAATCAGTCTCAAACACATCAGCGCTCAGGTACTCTCTTCAGGACAGTAAATAGGGGGACAAAACACATCTCATCTTGCATTACTTAAATCACACTCTCATGCACTTTCTTAGTGTATTTCTTGATTGCCTAGATTACTTTGGAAGTTTCCAAGACTAAGTCTTTACAAATCCCCCATAAAATACCATGATTACAAGGGATATATAAAACAGACAAATGGAAAAAAGGGTATTAGGTTTTATTCAACAGGATACAAGACCAAAGGTTCTAAACTTGCTTTCTCATATTGTTCATGGTGTCCTAATGTTGTTACTTCGATCTCAAGCACTCCATAGAGCAACACTTTTACCCTTAACAGCCTGAAATTTCAGGTTTATAAAAGAATCATACGTACTGAGGATGATGGTGAAGCAGCAGCAGACATGAAAATCTAAACAAAAGCCTTTACGTGACACTATTTCAACAGACAAGCAATACCAGTAGGATAAAGGATTTCACATTTGTTGGTTTTTCCATTTCAGTCACCAAAAACGCATTTTAGCCAAAAGTAAAAAATAATAGGCAGAAATAAAAATGGGACCCTCCAAAGCTAAACCTTGAAAGCTACAGGCAACAAAACCTCTGTTTATAAAGGTCCTCTGAATGCCCATGGCCTTTGGTTAGAGAAACAGAGTGCATGTCATGCCAACCAAAATCTCACCTGCAGCAACACTAAATTTAAGTACCATAGAATCATAGAACCATTAAGGTTGCAAAAAGACCACTAAGATCTCTAGTCCAACTGTCAATTCATTATCACCATGCCCACTAAACCATGTCCCTAAGTGCCACATCTACCTTTCTGTTGAAAATCTCCAGGGATGGTAACTCCACCACCTCCATGCGCAGCCTGTTCCAATGCCTTATCACTCTGATAAGTTTTTCCTAATATCCAACCTGAAACTCCCCTGGTGCAACTTAAGACCATTACCTCTCATCACTAGTTACCTGAGAGAAGAGGCTGACCCCACCTTGTCACATCCTTCTTTCAGGGAGTTGTAGAAAGCGATAAGGTCAGACCCTTCACTGGCTTTGCTGCCCTTCTCTGGACACACTCCAGGGCCTTGACATCCTTCTTGCAGTAAGGGGCTCAGAACCAAACCCAGTACCTGAGATGCAGCTTCACCAGTGCTGAGAACAGGGACTATCACCTCCCTGGACTGTTGACTACAGTATTTCTGATAGAAGCCAGGATGCCATTGGCCTTCTTGGCCATTCAGGCACACTGCTGACTCATGTTCAGACTGCTGTTGACTAATATCCCCAGACCCTTTTCCTCTGCACAACTTTCTAGCCACTCTGCCCCAAGCCTGTAGAGCTGTATGGGATTGTTGTGAACAAAATGCAGGACCCAGCACTTGGTCTTGTGGAAGCTCACCCTGTTGGCCTCAGCCCACCAATCCAGCCTGTCCAGATCCCTCAGTAGGGCCTTCCTACCCTCAGGCAGATCAATACTTCCTCACAACTTGGTGTCATTTGCTAACTTACTGAAGGTGGACTCAACTCCCTTGCCCAGCTCACCAAGAAAGATGTTAAACGGGGCAAGCCCCAATAGTGATCCCTCGAGAACACTGCTCGTGACTGGCTGTCAGCTAGGTTTAACTCCATTCACCACGACTCTCTAGGCCTGACAGTTCTTCACCCAGCAAAGAGTACACCTGTTCAAGCCATGGGCTGCCAGCCTCTCCAGGAGAATAACATACGAGATAGAGTTAAAGGCTTTACTGAAGTCTAGGTAGACTACAACCACAGCTTTTCTCTCATTCACTAAGCGGTCACAGAAGGAGATGAGTTTGGTCAAGCAGGACCTGCCTATCATGAACCCCTGCTGGCTGCACCTGATTCTCTGGTTGTCTCACACACACTTTGTGATTCCACTCAAGATATCTGCTCCATGACCTTCCCTGATACTGAGACCAGGCTAACAGGCCTGTAGTTCCCTGAATCCTGCTTCCGATCCTTCTCATAGATTGGTATCACAGTAGCAAGTCTCCAGTCATCTGAGACCTTCCAGTTGAACAAGATTGCTGACAGATGATGGAAAGTGGCTTGGCAATCACTTCTGCCAGCTCCCTCAACACTGTCAGGTGGTTCCCATGTGATCCCATGGACTTGTGACAGTTGAAGTGGTGTAGTAGACCACTGTTCTCTCCTGAATTCTAGGGGATTTATTTTGCTCCCCATCCCTGTCTTCCAGCTCAGGGGGCAGAGTACCCTGGAGGATAACTGTTTCTCTATTAAAGACAGAAGAAAAGAAGGCATTGAGAACCTCAGCCCTTTCCTCATCCTCCAAGGCAATGTTCACCGTCACATCCAATAAAGGTTGGAGATTCTCCTTGGCCTTCTTCTTGCTATCAATATACTTGTAAAAGCACTTTTTATTATCTTTCAAAATGGTGGCCAGATTAAGATTTTGCTAGACTTCACCTTTCTAATTATCCTTCTGCATATCCTAGTACCACCCTTGTACTCTTCTTGAGTTGCTTGTCCCTTCTTCCAAAGATGGTAAACTTTGTTTTTTTTCTTCCTCAGAGTCTCAGAAAAAGCTCTCTGTTCAGCCAAGTCCATCTTCATCCTTGCCAGTTCATCTTACGGTACACAGGGACAGCCTGTTCCTGTGCCTTTAAGATTTCGTAAGAGTATAAGCAAGCCAGTTCTTACGAATGCTAGGCACCAAATAATACCTATTCGCTTCCCTGAAAGCCAGAAGGAGGCAGACTGGAGAAGATGAAGACACTGAAATGCCCAGAGCCAGTACCTCTCCCATTAGCCCCACATGTGCTTCCTTCAGTTAAAAAAAAAAAAAACAAAAACCACAATCAATTAAACAAACAAAAAATTAAGGGACTCACAGCCTTCTTTCTAGTCCCCTAATTGCAGTCTACCATCTTTCCCTTCCAACAACTCCTTGTAAGGCCACAATGAAAACTCAAGGAGTTACATAAAAAGCATGGAAGAAGCAAGCCACAAATGAAGAGCTGTAATGGAAAATCAGTGGTATGTTAATTAACACTTTCATGTTGTCTGTGCATCAAAAGACAAAGTTTGTTGAACCCACTGTAATGATAAAATGTACCCAAATTAATACACGTGCTGTCTTGTGACTATTCAAATACCATTACATTTTAAGTTGGTGACAAAGATTAAACCACTTGAAAAAAAAAATCAAAATATCAGTTTTCATCTGGATCAGTCCCTGATAGCTTACTATGCAACTGATTTGTGGGGCGTTGGACTAGATGACCCTTAAGGGTCCCTTCCAACTCAAACGATTCCACGATTTAACAGTAGTGTGCATATAAAATGGAGCCACTTGAGCTTAAGAAGTCTACTGTGATTGGGCAATAAATAAATAAATAACCACAATGACAACAACAACAACTCCACCACAAACTAGTGAGTGAATAAGGCAGCATGTAATAATCTTCATTTGCAAAAGAAATATACTTGTCTCTGTTTTGCTCTAAACAAAGCCTCACATTTCTAGATAAACACGGTATCAGCTACAAAGCGAGCTCCACTTCCGTCCATTGCGACATTTTATCTAATAATCCATGCAGCTTTAGAATTATTTTCACTCTCCAAAACAAGAGGAAGTAATGCAACTTTTCCACTGGTTGAAAAATTAAAACTTCAATGAAGTAATAAATAAATTCCTTTTCACAAGACAAACAGGCTTGACTGTATTACAATGCAGACATAATAATTTATAGATTGGTTCAGGTGACTTACTTTATAACGTGCTCTTCAAACTGCATCACTTTTTTATTAATGCACTCAACACATTAGGAAAGAGTACACTCAAACATCTGGAAAATGGATTCTGGGATTGTGAAATCCAGTTTGTAAGCAGAAAAATCCCTCTTCTGGGAGAGAAAAGAAAATGGACAGCCAAAGCACTTCCAGAGGAGGCAGAGATGGGATTTTTGCCTGCGTTGAAATTCAGCATGGGTGAATAAAAACAGTTAGATAATCCATCCTTCCTGTATACTTAATAAGAAAAACAGTAAAGCCCCAGAACTGGGACTGCCACTCAATGAAAGCCGAGGCACTTGTGTGTTCTTGACAAGGATTTTTCTAGATGGAGAATTCTGCGGAAAAGACCAGGAAATAAAGTCAGTCCCAAAACTGAATGCTGCTACTCTTACACTGGCACTCAAGAGGAAGAACGAAACAGCACAATAATTTCTGATTTTTTTTTTGTTTGTTTCTATGGTTGGTTGGTTTTGTTTTTTTATTTGTTTGCTTTGTTTTTGTTTTCATAGGAGTGACTGAATCTCCCTGGTGTTCCAACTCCAGCTGACACAGAGCAACTCCATCAAGAAAACGCATAGTTCGTCCTTTACCACAGCTAGAATTGGCTGCAGACACAAACTCTCCAAAACGCAGTTCAAATTCTCACTTAATGTGTAAATTGCCCAGTCCATCAAAACCATCTGGAAAACTTCTCATATTAGGTAATAAGGTTCAGTCATCCACACTGGCCCTATAATAGGATGTCTGGTGTAAACATGACAGCACTGTACCACTGTAGCACAAAGCCTCAGAAGCTTTGTATTGAAAAGCTTGTGTTGATATATATTAAGAAAAAAGTAACTGCAGAGATGAGATCTAAAAAAAAAAAAAAAAAGGAAGCTGAAGCTTCCAAACTGCTGAAAATGCCACCAGCATTCAAGTTTACAGTAAAAAAGGAACAAATTAAATCTGTATATTTATTGAGGAAGATGAAAAGCCAAGGATCAGATATTGTGCCAATACACCAAAAAGTATCTGCAGAAAGTAGCTTCTGACATAAACCAATATGAATGCTTGATTTACAGGCAAGAAGCTGTCCAAGTGAAGTAGCTGTAGCATCACAGGAAGGGGGGGGGGGGGAAGCATCAGCTGCTGGTATGAGAAAAATCACAGGAACTACAGAAGACAGACTGGATTGTGGTTTCCTTTGGGTTAGCAGAAATCATACTGAGTACTTCACCAATTGCCTTAGAGTTAAGTATTTGCCAGTAAATTACCACAATTGTTTCCTCTTAAGAATAAAGGGTGCACTCACATTAGGATCCTATGTCACTAAAACAGAAAATCTGTTATTGATTTGATGGTTATTAGCAAAAAAAAAAAAAAAAAAGCCATACGAAATACTTTGTATTGGATCTCTTTAGGGGCAAGCCTTCACAGAAGTGAAAAGGTAGAGAGGACTTTATAGAATCAAGCTAAAGGAAACACTGTGGTAAATTTTGGCAAATGCTATCATTATGAATGGTGACCATGATAACAAGCAGATTTTTTTTCTCTAAGCCCTGGGGAAAAGAAACACATGGACATTTCTCTAGGTGTTCATATATTAGTCTTTGTACGTCACTACAATATTTGTGTGTCAAGACCTTACCTTAGAACTGCTGCTCATTTATTTAGGCTAATGTATATTCACACTGACTTTGCGCTAAAAAGGAAATGAGACATGCATAACTTTTTCTGTTCACCAAAAGAAGTTTTCAACTGACAAATGAATGGGAGGGAGGGAGGATGATACTGCCTAATAAACACATAACAAAACATCAACTATGTTTTGATCTGATATTTCTGGCTACATTTTTTCCCAAATACATCTGTTTAGAAACCACAAATAATTAATTTCCCCTGCAGCTAGCATGGGAAAGAAGTTCATCTACAAAACATGCTGATAGCTAGTAAATAAAAATGGCTTCTTCAGAAAAGTAAAGGAGTCTGGCAACTTGTTTTTTTAAAACTTCAAGTCTAGAAGTACTTACTGAGTTGTAAATGACCTTTCAAGTATGCTGTGGCAAAGGAAAATATTCTGTGCTGAAAAGTATTGTCTAGATCACATGTTTAAGTGGCATCACATACCCAATACAACACTTGTTATTTAGAACTGATGTCTTTGAAATCCCACCACTGCCTCAATCTCCTTTCAGCAGATGCAGCAGAACAGCCCAGCCTCCAGCTGGCTCTGTCCCTCTCATTAACATGAACTCATCTGCCTTCATTAAAGATGTAAATTGCATGATTAAATAAGATCTTCAGCTTTTGGTCTTGGAGCACAGGCTTGTGCATCAATATGTCCTGCACATACTTATGGTAAACAGAGCTCCCACTGTATCTGGACATCAGTAGTTTGTCTATACAAAAGTGTCACTGAATAATTTTGATCAGAAGAGACCTCCAGAGGTCATCCAGTCCAAACCCTTGCTCTATGAAGAAACAGATCTCAGTGTGAGATAAAAGGAAAAGCATTCATACTGAAACAACCTTATCACAAAGTACTCAAAAAAAAGTTTCTCAGAGTGATTTAACATCTCGGAGAAATGTCAAGAGACTTTACTAGAAATTCAATCATTTCTGCTGGGTACAGAGCAGACAATACACAGGAAGGGCCAGGAAGCCACAGACCTGTTTCTTTGATCTAAGGGGAAACCCAGCATGATTCAACTCTTAGTCATCAGCAGGCCTAGTTCTCAGCCTCCTAAATCCCATCAACTGGACTGGAATTGTATGAGAACATCTCTCTTCAGATTGGATGACAGTTAGTATCACAATTTCCTCAAGAAAATTCACTTTGAAGACAACTTTACCATTCTGTAGGGTTTCTGAGACATGGTTTTCATAGCAGGAGGCTGCAGGGATGGCCTCTGTGAGCAGAGCCCAGCACTGCCCTACGTCAGACCACAGCCAGCTCCAGCTGCTCCAAGAGGGACCTGTCGCTGCCACAGCTGAGCCATGAGCCACACCGGGTGTGCTCTGGGAGAGCAGAGTTAAGGAAAGGAAAAAACTGTGCAGCAGCAGCTGGGAGAGAGGAGAGAGAAACTGAGAGAAGCAGCCCTGCAGGCACCAAGGAGGACAGGAGGTGCTTGAGGCACGGAGCAGAAGCTCCCTGCAGCCCAGGAGAGGCCCACAGAGGAGCAGGCTGTGCCCCTGCAGTCCGTGGGCACCAGAGGGAGCAGATCTCCTCGTGCAGCCATGGAGGAGCCTGCAGTACAGCAGAGGATGAGGCCTAAAGGAGCTGCAGCCCATGGGAAGCCCCACAGGAACAGCCCCAGGCTGGAGCTGCCGCCTGTGGGGAGAGCCCACGGAGGGGCAGAGACAGTGTGAGCATGAAGGAGCAGCAAAGACAAAGTGTTCTGAAGTGACCACAGCCCCCATTCTTCATTCCCTTGCCCCTCTTGGAGAGGAAGTGGTAGAATAGGGTTTATGTCAAGGAAGGTGTTTTTAGTTTACTTTGAGTTTCTCACCGCTGCAGTCTGTTAGCAATAGGCAATAAATTACTTTTCCCTCCACTGAGTCTGGTTTGCCTGTGATGGTATCTGGCAAGTGATCTCCCTATCCTTATCTAATTCCTGAAACTTTCTCCCTTGTATTTTCTCCCCCTTTTCCTTTGAGGAAGACAAATAAGAGAGTGGTCTGGTGGAGTTCAGCTGCCCATCAGGGTGAAACCACCACCAGGATATAGTCATTGCTCTTGTGTAATATCTACCACACCCTTCAGTAAAACTTATTAAGAACAACCACAGGAAAAATAAAATTACATAGCCCCTCAAATTCAACATCATCTATGAGTCACCTCTAAAAGGAAGCTGAAGCTAGGAATCTTACAATTCTGAATCAAATTACTATTTTCGTTATTTTGCACCCTGCTGCCACTCCGCAGTAAGGTACTACTTTCAGCTGCAAAGAATTCTGTGTTCTTGAGCAGTCACAGTGCTCAACAAAAAAAAACACGTGTGAGGGAAGCTTTGTGACCTGGAAGGCAGACGTACTGTTTGAATGATGCACAGAACCCAGGGAGTAAGACGTCATCATTCTATTTATACCAATATGCAGAAAAAAAAGAGTTCAGTGTAATTATGCTGTATTTCATGTACTGTAAGAAATTTTGTTTATACAAACAAATCAAAAAATAAGTAAATCATGAAGCATCCTTATGATGCAAAAAATAAATCATCAAATATTGATCAAATTGCATAGTATCGGCCAGTTTGTTCCCTTGAACATTCAGTTTGCCAGTCACCAGTTCTCTAACAAGAAGCAACAATACCTCCAGTCTGTGGTTTACAACACTGCTATCAAGCCCACTTAAAGCTTTTGCTCAATTGTTTCTAGTAATCTCATCAGATATTTGGAAATAGTTTTTTTCTTTTTTCTTTTCCTAGTTTTTCTTCAGTGAACATACGTTTTCCTTCCTCTCCTTTGGCTGCATACTGAGATGTGCATGTGAGCTAGAAACACTAGAACAGGTGAGATGTATCAGACCAAAGCAACGCCTGGACAGTTTGCGGAATGACTTTCAGAGTTTACAGGAAACAAAGCAGATTTTATGCCTCTGGTTTTATTTTGATGAAGATTAGTTAAAATGCAAGGAGGAAGGGCAGAATGACACGAGGAGAACCCACCACTGACCGGAAATCACGAGGAAAGATAGCTTCAGTGTCCTCAAATCCCAGTGTAACCCACTAGGCACTTTTCTTGTTACGTTTCCTTATGTTCTCTACTCAACGAACAGCATCAGCACTGAGTGGAGGAAAAACCTCCTGATTTTATTGCTTGATATCACTAAGTCCATTTGTAAGAAGTAATTGTCATGCTAACAAGAATTTCTCTCCTAATTCTACTATTCATTTAAGCCTTAATTCACACAATTGCCTCTCCCATTTTCATAACGTTCTGCAAGATCACTGGCAAGTACAAAAGAGTTGAGGGACCCACTCAAACACATTTAACCTACGTACAAAGACCTAAGGGAGCTATTACAGTGCTGTTATCCAAAAAAAATAAAAGCACATGCAAAATCAATTACCAGTTCTGACTTCTTGAGCCTCTGGATCCAGCGGATATAGCTTACAGACTCCCTCATATCACATGCTTATACGACAGCCCTGAGAGTACGTATTTCAGTCATGGAAAAAACAAAACTGTGATTGCCATTTCAGTTGTTTTCAAAACAGACTGAAACTTTATCTGCTTTTAGTCTACATTTCCTTCCTGATGTTCACCAGATCAGCAAGATCACTAGAAGATAAACTCTCAAAATATCTTTTCTAGAGGATTCCCATGCAATACAATGAGAAGCTGCAGTGGTTTTCACAAGCAAGTTTTCTCATGTAGGCCTGAAACACATTTCCTCTGTATTATCCTTTAAGAAACAGGGAACACGTTCCCTTGCTGTACAACTGAAGTGGACATCAACTAGTAAGTAGGTCTAAACTCTTACGAGAAGAAACCCACCACTAGCCAACTGAAACATAAGTAACCAGCCAGACAGCAGTACCTCTTGCAGTATCAGGGTACTAAGAGAGAATGCACACAACTTTTAAATGTTCCACCATAATGCAAATGCCAGTAAATATCACTAATCTTTGTCTTTTTCAATAACGACCAAAAGACCTTAGCAATCACAAAGTTTCTGTAGTTTCAAATACAAGTAGTTAATAGCTTATAGGATCAGAGAAAGATTCCAGTTGGAAGGGACCTCAGGAGGAAATGAAGGCCAACCTCCTAACACGTACTTGACTATAATCCAAGTCCAATTATAAACCATCAATTCCCTACAATCAAACACATGCCTGATGGAAAGAGTTAAACACCCAGTTTCATAAGCTTCCAGCACCTACAAAGTCTGTTCTTCATGTATTTTTCCTCACCTTTGGTTTGCCCACATTTTTCAGTGGAAACTATTGTTTGCCTCAGATGCCAGCAGAATCTAGGCTAGAGGCTGCCAGCTTTGCACCACACCATGTGTTGTGTTCGGCATGCTGAAAAATGTTTAGTACAGTCAGACCTAGGAGTGCCAACTCATGGCCATGGAAAACATCAATGGTTACTGAGGAGGAATCTCAGATAAGTTACCAGTTATTCCCTACGTAATTCAGTCTTCTCTCCCCTTTTTCACTCTGTGCCTCTCCTCTTAAAAAAACACAGCTTAGAGTTAGGACACTGTCACTAAGCCACCAACAACTACACAGGCTAAGGACTTTTTTTTTTTTTTTTTTTTAATCTTTTGCAGGTTAAAGGACCTCTTTAAAAAGTGGTAAGTTATAGCTGTTTCTTATATCCGGCCTACATGCATACAAAAATAAACTAGAGAGCATGCAATCCATCATGTTTGCTCTATTCAAGCAGTGAAGTTAACAAATACAACATTTTCTTTTCTCAATTCATCAGGCTTAAAACTAAATAACTTCTTTTATGAATAAGAAACTTAGGGCAACACTTAAACAGCATCATGAAAATAGGTCAGTTTTTGACAAGTCTGAGTTACGTCACAGAAAGTCTATGAAGAAATTGGAGATTTTTCTGGGAAACTAACCCACATCATATTTCCATTACTGAACAAATAATAGAATTATGAAAACAGAAATGAAGTTTTTCACTGTAGACTACTGTATTTATTTCTTTGTCTTCCATTACATTTCACATCCTCTGGATACTTTTAAGTCCATTTATTCCTAGAATAAAAACCTTAATTTTTATTTATTTATATGCACAGTAATGCAAATCATGTGCTATTATAACAACCAACAGAAAAGTTAACCATGGAAGTCTAAGTTAGTTCTTTTCAGTGAGCCAACCAGTACATTTTATGGCATTTTTTTTTTCAAGGAAAAAAGAGTGGTAAAATCTAAATTTTCCAATCTTTCATGTTTTAGGCTGAGAACACAAATACAGGTAGGTATGAGGTCACAAATGACAAGGTTGTTATTAGGAAAACATCGGGGAATTAATAACTTTGGTACACACTGAGCACACAGGGAGATCATCTGACCTATGAGAAGGACATGCTAGAAAACATCTGGCATGACTTCACCCTTTGTGGAAGTCCAATGAAGCATGACCAGAAATGAATCTGTCTGCAAAAACCAAACTGTTTCACCACTTTTAGGACAGATTTATTCAAGTGAGGACATGGGGACAAAGCAAGAAGTCCATTTAGGATATGCCAGACAGAGGACAGCCACATATCAGGCAAACAGAGCTAAGAAGGTTTGCAGTTTCCCATCCTTCCCTTCTCCAAGATCTACCCAAGAGGGGCCACAGTCCACAAAACCACATATGGAGGTGCTCAAATTTAAGCAAAGGAAGAAAACCTTACTGAAATCACTGCAGTCTTCATTTCTATACTTCTGAGCTTTACACTCAGTTAAAGAGCTCTTCTGGTTCAAGGCCAAAGTATTCAGTTTTTACTCAGTCATGCCCATAAAAAAGATTATCAATGATCTACTTAAAATGTTCCTTTGCAGCGTTTCCATCCTTCTGACTCCTCACCTCTGTTGAAGATAACCTTTTTTACAATGATTTCAAGTTAATGATTCTCATTAGTGTACAAGGTGTACACCATGTGCTTGGAAGAGATAAAGCCTTGTGCCCCATAAAAACTTACCACCAAAACAGTCAAGAAGTATGTTGCTTTCACATTACTTTGCCTCAGAAAGATCAGAATTTAAACAAAATAGTTCTAAGCACATTTTGTTTCTTAAAATAGTTAGGAAAAAAAAAATAGCAGGAGTGTGGGAGAAGAACCAAGTCTGAAAATACATAAAAATTTAAAACTTTGTGGCTAGTCTCATGCTCTCCAACAGGTTTGAAGTCAGACCCGTAACCCACACTTCTTCAGAAGAATTTTGATCCTTGTCTTAACACAAAGCTTTAAGACTTCAGCGAGTATATAAGGAGTAGACAAAGAAGCTGCTACAATTCTCTACTACCAATATGAAAATCCAGAATAAAATGTATGCCCTGCAAGCATGGACAGTACTACAGTATACCAAAGTAAACGTAGTTAAAGTAGACAGAGAAAGAAACTCTGCCAGAGGAACGTGGCATGCTTTCCAGAAGCACATTGTGCACATGCTATAGTGTGCCCTCCCCTAGGTATGCCATAGGCTCAACACCTGAAAAAATTCAACCAGGGCCAAAAGACAGAGAAGCAAGTGTTTACACTTCTTTTGTGGTTGTTTCATATTGGAAGACCTTTAATTTACATCAGATTTTTAGGTTTCATTATGAAAACAGGAAGCAATTAGTTTCAAAACCCTCAATTTCCTAATCTGCTGCTGTCTGAATTCAGGCACCTTCCATTTAGAACAGTCAGCTGTCATGAAGATCTGATGCACTCCCCTCAACAATCACCATTCCAATGAAAGGTAGGTTTGCAAACCCTTGGCAATCCCAAAAGACAATCTGAGATCAGGCTGCAAATTCCTTGTTTTCTTCAACATTCACTGCTTTCAATTCTACAGCAAGTCTTACGGTAGCTGAAGTTCTCTGAGAAATACTCATCTGCAGGAATTTCAGCTACAAGACAAGATCTTCGCTTTCACTTTTGAAAAAAAAAAATCATTAGCCCAAATTTTGTACTTAAAGAGTTGAAAAAACAAACACCTGCAGGGGTTTTGTGTGTTAACAAGCATATTTACTTAAACAAAATACCCTCATCAGAACAGTTCCTATCCCACGATTTTCAAACTCCTCTCCTGAGTTCAAAGATGTTACATTAGCCTAGTCTATTTTGGCCTTTAAAACTGTTGTTTTGCAACAGTCAATTTGAAGCCTGATACATGATAGTTTGTACGCAAATATTTATGCAAGAAACTGAATTGCTCCAGTTAGAAGCTGTTATACCAGCAGAGGGAGCAGTCACTAAGTACCAGACTCAAGGGCATCCCTTTGAGGAACTTCCATAAACTCTAATTGCAGGGGCAATAAACACAGAGTGCCAGCTCACATTAACTGGAATAATAAAACAATGAGGTGATTTCTCCATAATGCTTATCAACATTTTATCTCAGGTAAATGATTTATAGTACTAGATTCTCTCAGGCTGCTCCCTTTTCTGAACCATGTAGTCGAGCTATAGCTCTCTGGCTCTGAAGGAGAGATACCTTTCACAAGAAGAAGAGACAATCTTGCCTCAATTTCTCAGTTGACATTCTTCAACAAGATGATAAGATAACGTCTCAAACAGACATAATCTTTTAAAAGGCCTGTTCTCCCTCCTGAAACTAGACACAAAATCAATGAAGCTTCTGTTGATACTTCACTATCTGTGCTGATTCTCACAATGGTGTAAATACACCTTTTAAGCACTGTGCAGGTGGCCAGGGCTTATTGGGTAACTGATCCCATTCATTTGCACTTGAAAAGAAATGAGCCCTTTGAGTGTAATCATCTCCCTGTTTATTTGTCACTTCTCCTCACACTTGTCTATTTTGAGGGTTATAAAGAATGCAGTGTGCTCTCTTCTTTTGCTCCACGGGCCAGACTTCTATAGCGCTCTCCAGAATAAAAGAGACAAAGACACAGGATAAGAGACAAAACTGAGACCTCTAGTTGCCCACATAAGTCGGTTTCCTGCCAGAGAAGACCAAACTAAAACTCACTCAGTTCACCTTCACCACCACCTTTCTGCTTCCAATAGGACACCACTACAGCCCCCTCCCAGTGAACTACTGATCTACAAACAGGCAAGATGTGCAAGTGACCAAATCTGCTTTTGAGAGCATGTAGCAGAGGTGCCATTTTCTCTCTTAGGGATACTGCATATGTGCACACCTACATGAAAAGCATATGTTTGTTTGTACACCTTCTGCACTGGTCTGGCCTTACTATAGTGAGAGACCAGAGCCTGCTCTTTCTGCCCCATGCACCTCCTCTACTACAGCCTATTGAAGAATTGCTTCATCCAACACAGATGACGATATTTCAGACAGAGAAGGGGAAATTATGCATAAGCCGTTGGTAAAATAATTCACAGGCGTAATTTCTTATTCACAAAAACATGAAGGTATTTATTTCACTTGACACTGAAATGAACAGAGCCACTGACTTCAACTGCAACATTGAACCAGAGATCACACAGCAAAGGACTGCATTACCTGAAATTGCACAACACTCGGAACTCCAGATTATTTTGACAGGAATGCAGGGTGACCTAGGAATGCTTGCCCTCAGCATCAGTTATGTAAATTTACCAACTGTTAAACTTTTCTTGTCTAGGATGAAACTTGCCATATGATATTGTCACCAAAGTTACTTCTCTAAAGTGCACTGTGTAATTTGCACAAGTTGTCTAACAGCTTAGCCTGTTTATTTACATTTTTCCTTTTCCTTACTGACTTCGTCACTTAAATTTCCACAGGTAAAGACGAATTAAATGAAAACAACAACAAGAAATGTGCATTGCACTTTCCTGTCTTGTCCTCCCCCAGCCCGTGACTTTACACCATGAGGGGAAAGGAAAGCTCTATTTGAAAGCAGGAGCAAGGAACAGATAAGCGAGGAGATACACCCATGGTTGTGCAGAAAGTAGCGTGAGAACCTGGAACTGAATGCTGCCACCCCCACTAATTAAAACATTCAAATGACCACACTATCACCCCCCCCCGTGTTCTTCATTATTGACTCTATATGTGAAGCTGCACTTCATAGCCCTAGTGGGTCATTTTCTGCTTCTGCATATTCTCTTTTCCCCAAGAGAGGCTTATGCAATATCCTGATGTTCAAACAAGAATGGAGTCACGGAAAATGTGCTCTTGCATGACAACTTGAGGGGGATGGGAGGAGATGGAGAATTGTCCTATTATCCTCAAAGTTTCAATTTAAAACAGCTGTACAATAAATAACTTCCTGCACTCTGCCACACTGAAAGGCTGCTCTTTGAAAACAGATAATTTTGGGTCAAGTGTGTATATCCACCCTAATGATAACACCATGAGTACTTCCTGCTAACTCAGCGACAGCCAGATGGGATTCTGCACAACATCACTACTTCTGAACATTGTTCTGCCTCAGAATCGTGACCTCCCACCATACCCTTTCACCATGAGCAAGTAGTTTCCCCTAATGCTGAGTACCCTTTGCTATGGAAATCTGTCTGCAACCTCTTGTATCTGTTGGTGCACATGCTGCAAAGCCCAAGCATTATCCCATGACAAGAGACTTAAACATCTCTGCCCCACGTGGATGTTCTCATGTAATATTCAAGCTGAGGTCATCTACGGTTTCTCCCTTCAACTGTGAGAGGGAGGGAATGTGTCCCTTTCTCTCTCCTTTGCCCAGACACCATTTTTCCCACAGAACTGGTAGCAACTGAATTCCTTTCACTTCTATTGTCTGATCAATTTGGGTCCATATAGGAAGGCAGCCATCAATATTCACTAACAAGACATCGCAGTGCACAAAAATTACCTAGAAGTTGTATCTCTTTCCAGACCATATAAATAATTAAGCATAAATACTGCAACTTCTCATTTCATTCCATAATGGAAAGCAGGATGCTTTAGGCTCTATTTTCCATGTGGAACCACTGTCACAGTCCTACTACAAATATATTTTTGAGATTTCCCGTATATATTTGCTAGTTTGCCCAGAAATCCCAATGCCTACTGCAAAGTAGAAGTGACAAAATATCTTCAGTTTAAAAGAAAGTTTAAAGAGAAAATAGTTTAGAAAAAGTTAGAGAAAGGTACATTGAAAAAAAAAAAGAGCAAAATCAATATTAAACAATGTACATATACTAGCAGGTACAACAGGTATACATTAACAAATACATATAATCGACACAAAGGCTTGTTTCTTTGTCTTTATAACTATGAAATGCCATCACTCATTGATGTAAATATCACAATAATCCATAATATGCTTGCTTGGGAAAATGGAGCTGTATTTCTTTTCTATCAAAACTTCTTGTGTTAGTATTGAGATTTGTTGTCCAATTTTGCGAACTGAGGGAGCTGAAAAGCGTGTCTGATCAAACAACCATGCAAAATACACGTTTCATATCTAACCCGAATCTATCTGTCAAGTCTTTGGGGTTTCAACAGTCTTAACTATGACAGGCTTTCTTATTCTCCTCAAAATCCTGTTACCACTGAAGGCTTTCATAAGGCTTTTTACACAGAACATCAAAGCACAAGACCAGTCACACTGCAGCAGATCAAATACCTTCTGGAAGAGCATCATCCTGCCACCCATAGGAAGCCCTGTATGGCTTCTACCGAATCCAAGCATCTGTGCAAACCCCATTTCTCAGAGACCACTCTCTTTGGACTTCTTACCTTGATCCAAAAAGCAGAGCAATTAGTTGCTGATCCAGGCAGCTCAGCTGTTCAAGACATCACAGGGGAGAAATGTACCATTAAATCATTTTTCCACGCACAAATAATAAGTGAAGATAGTCCATGTTAGGCTAGAAAAAATATGGATCTTTGTGCAGACAGATCGTATAAGGTAAACAGCATATGCGCTAAGGTGACCATCATGGTGACACAGCACCTAATGCTCTCCAGTCCGATATAATACCCTCTTGCCTACTGTGAAACCAAAGTGATGCAGACATTGCTGACCTGGTCACTGTGACACCTCTGCAACACTGCCACCGCTGCCTGCCAGCCACAAGGAAACTTTGGTGGCACAGCCACTGCTGTCCTTCTGCCACTGTGACACCTCAGTGACAAAGTCACTGCTGCCCACACCGATCCTTACCCAGCTGTCACCAAATGAGTGGCCATGGAGACTTAGCACACAGTAAGTCTCTCTCCAAATTGAGATGTTTTTAAACCTGTTGCTCACTACTTTTTATTACTAAAGAGGTGAAAAGAAAGATCTTTATGTAGGTTGATCCAAAAATAATGCCTCCTATTTCTTTCCATGGAAACCACAACTGATACAAAGAGCACAACACCACTATTTGATAGAGCAAATTCTCAGCTACAAAACACTATTTTGCAAGAGTCACCGCCATTACCTATGCATTTTTGCCAGCAATGAACAAGAGTTTGCATGTTGCACTTGTGAAAATCTGTACTAATGGAGATGACTCACTGTTTTACAGCTGCTATGACAGTGTCAATGCTAGAAAAATATTGCTCATGCAGTCCAACTTTCACTTTACTCACATCCACTGTTTGGTCTTCATAAACATTCAGCAAATGGCAGCAAATGTCAATGGGTGCCATTTTTTGTGCATGGAGGAGTTGAATGGCACGCCTTTGCTTCATACACTCTTCTATGTCAGATGTCACTTTGTCAGACTGCCCCTCTACTGCCATCTGTTGCATGGTATCAAAATGTAATGGGATACTGGTGGGGAGGTTCAACCTCTACTGCCATACCACCAACATCGGCATCTGACATCGTGAGCCAACATAAAATGGAAAGCATTACTTTCGGAGCAGCACTTGAAGGTTCTCTTTTCCTTGATGCTATATGTTTGTATTGATTACCACTTTACCCTCCTTTGAACTCTGATAGTTAGGCTAATTGCTGAAAGAAGCAGGTCACTGACTTCTCTGCAGTGCTCCTGCTATACAGGTCAGCTGCCTTTCTACCTTGCTTTTCTTTTTTTTTTTTTTTTTTTTTTTTTTTAAAAAAAAAGCTTTCATATGTGGAAAGTACAACCTAAGGCAGCTAAAGAACTTGCCAGCATGAAGGCCAGAACTATCTCAACAGTACAGGGTTGCAGCAACCCTGACAAATGCCAGCCTCTGCCTGCTAGCTCAGCTCCTGCTCTCCAGAGCCACCAGCCATGCCCTCCACAACCTCTTGCTCCTTTAATTTTTTAACATTCACCTCTCAACACTGTCACAATGAGAACAGCTACTGGAGATTTCCCTGCTTATTTATTAATAACAACAGCCCACCAGTTGTTAAGATGATTTGAAACAGCAAACAAGAAAAAACCCTTCATTTGCTTTTAGCAATTATCTCAGGATTCATTTGGTGGTCCCTCCTGCACAGACTTCTCTGTTTAGCCTGAGGCAAAAAGCAAAAAGAGAAGGCAGGGAGGTCAGCATTGCTAAAGACGTGAGGAACAAAGCCACAGAAGCCCTGGGGTCTGGCTACCTCAGCGCAACAAGGTCCAGGCTCCTGAAGCCCTAAAACTGATTCTTCACAGGGGATTCGGAATGCAGGCACTCACACTGCTCTGCCAGGTGCTTAGCACACTTATCAGGAGTAAATGGCCTCAAGTTGCACCAGGGGAGATTTAGGCTGGACATTAGGAAGTACTACTTTTCTGAAAGAGTGGTCAGGCGCTGGAATGGGCTGCCCAGGGAGGTGGTTGAGTCACCGTCCCCGGAGGTGTTCAAGAAACATTTAGATATAGCGTTGAGAGACATGGTTTAGTGGGGTTATTGGTGGTAGGTGGATGGTTGGACTGGATGATCTTGTAGGTCTTTTCCAACCTAGCGAATTCTACGATTCTAAATGGGAGTCAAGGCCTGCCCCTGCCTCAGCCCCAGCTGCCCAGCCCCTCCAGGCCTCTCTCAGCACCTGAACCCCTCTGGCTGTGGGTCCCTGCACAGCTGTACTGTCTGTCCATGTCACACACTGCTGGCTTCTCCTCCCAGCTTGCTTCTCCCATCTGAAGGGAGGCTTCTACCTGTGGGACCATTAAAACATTGCTATTTACTTAGCCTGATGAAATCTTGATTGGAAAGGATAAGAAGATAAACAGACATAAAATAATCAGTGTTAAAATGGTGCTTTTTGAATGGTGCATTTGATAAAGTCTGCAAAATCAACATTTCAAATGTTCAGCACAGTGAACATCTACACAGAACCAGGAGGAGGAACACACGTGGCTTGCTGCAGAATTTACCTCACAGCGTTGCAACAGAACTCAGAAGTAGGACAAAAATAACTTCAAAACTTGATCTAAAAGATGGTATGTTAACATGTTAGAAATAAAAATCACAAAAAATTACTCTGGTCAGTCCCCAACTTTTTTTTCATAGAATGGCTCTACATTTTTCCTCATTTATGCTTATAACCTTTAAAAACACTGTGTTCCAAATTTCTTTATTTCAGATCTTCTCCCTCACTGAAAGTGAAGGCTGGAGTAAAGTGCAAAGAGTTGATGCTTTTTAATTCATCACTCTGAAACAACAAGACTGACCATCATCTTTGGATAGGAGGACATCATATTGTGTGTGTGTATGTATTTCCACGTGCATGCATATATATGGCAACAACTGGTTTTTCACTGTTAGAACTATTTGCTTTAAGACTGGAACATTGTGATCCTGGTAAAGTGACGCAACTTATTAGTGGCAAGAAGTGACTCAGTGCCTTGCACTATTTTAGAAAGCCAGATGAGACGATCATTAAGTCTGGTTCTTCAAGTTCGCACACATTTCCAAATTCAAACTTTATTATGGGAAAAAGAAGAAAAAAATAGAAGTACAATGGAAAAACTTCCAAATAAACCCATAAGAAAGTACAAAGAATACTACATATCCTTCAACTTTTTCAGGTTGAGAATGAGAATACCCAAGTACCTGATCTTGTAATGAGCTCTCCTCTAAAAGACTGCTAGATGCTGAAAAGAATAAGCAGAGTTTACAAAAAAGGCACAAAAAAAAAGGCAAAAAATTTGGTTCTCCACCTATAGCTCTTCTAAAAAGCAAGAAGGAGATCCACTTAACCCACCTTTATCTGCATTGCGCAAATACAGTTACTTCCCTCTGCCAGACACCCCTTTTCAGCACTAACTCTAGTGCACCAGTACGAAGGAACAGCTGTCCTCAGAGGGATGTCTGTGCCATAGTGTCTGAATCAGTGCCACTTCACTGGCATAGCACACATTGGATTAGGCCAAGAGGATCATTCCAATGACTACCATGGACTCACAAAAATAAAGATGCAAAGCTTTGCCCAGTCTTTACCCCATTTTTTTTTTGTCACTGCTGTTAGTCTCTATTTCCACAAACAGCAACAATTTCATTTGATCAATCAAACTATCAGAGAAAGCATTGTAAGTAATCATATATATACATTAAATATAGATAAATTTATATATGAGGGCTGTTTGATACAGTGATTACTGCACTAGGTAGAACTAGGAAATTCAGCTTCCTCTTTGAGATACACCATTTGCTGTGTCACACTGAGTCTCTGCCCTTATGCAAACATCCAACACAAAGGTGCAAGCATATCACACAGAAATAGGATGTTCCTCCACACATGAGCCTTTCTAGCAATAATTCAGAAATTCAGCCAAGTATTTTTTTTACAGCTATTTCCAAAATTGCCATTTCTGTGTGGATTTCATAATCCTGTGTAGACGGTTTGTTTTGAAGCCATACTACTCAATCCTATAACTGTATGCAGTGCAGCTTTCTATCTCATAATTGTGTCAACTTTATTTGTAAACTGCATTATGCCAAAGTAGCTAGTTATTACGTTGATAACTATGAAGATACAGAACCCAAAGTGTGCCTAGAGAGCAGGAAAATTTGAAGCAAGTAGATGAAGAACAAGCTTTTAAAAATAACGAATGGAGGACTGAAGTCTTGCTTAAGTCATTTTCTGTACTGAAAGGAGATTGTAATCAGGAATCTGCCACTTACGCAACAAATCAGCCTGACATGCAAAGGCATCCTTTAGCAGATGCGTGCCATGGATTAATCAGTGCACCTATTACACAAAAATCCATTTATCACAGGAAGCAAGATTAGAATGAATCAAGGAAACAAAACCAACACTCTCAGAAATAATTCAAATCAGGCAGTGTATTATTTCAGGCAGTAATATTTTCAACCTGAAGCACTATCAGGTATGAAGTGCTGAGATTAAGTGGAAGACTAGAATTTGGAAACATATGATCCCCAGCCTTCTGGCTTAAACTGGGTGAAATGTGATGGAAGTTGACGCTCCCTGGAAGGGACTTGTAATGTGCTTTATTCCACATTCAGCATCAGCCTCCCATCAGGGCTCCCGTGTAAACACAAATCCATTACACACTGTGGAAATGTGGTTCCTCAGCAACCAGGCCAAGATAGATGTAGCCCTGGACAGCCTGACCTAGCGGGTGGCAATCCTGCCCATGGTAAAGGGGTTGGAAGAGCATGGTCTTTAAGATACCTTACTACCTCAGCCATTCTGTGATTCTGTGATCCTTTGATCTGCCATCAGCCCTGGCACATCACACCCTCTGCTCCTCACATCCCCCCACGGAAGGTTGTGGGGCTGAGGGTTGCCTGAGCTTGGCCAGCCACACATTCCTGTACACACCCCATAGCGAAATTGAACAGCAGCAGGGAACAGGAATGAAATCTTACCACAGGCTCTAGAGAATAAAATGGTGGCCATAGTCTGCTGATGGACTGTAAATTCTTCACTCCAGAACATACCACTCAGCCCCAGAGGACTAATAGCTAAACTGCAAGACCATGCATGTGAGGGAAAACATAACTATAATCTACCATTAAAATATATTTTTATTTATTTATTTATTTATTTTTACCTAAAACTCTAAATGTCCCACTTTGGGCCTATACTGTATTGTCTAGAAGCTAGTTAGCTTTTTGTTGCCACCTTCTTACCTTTCACTATCCACTTCTACTCTCCAAACCAGGAGAACAGCTTGTCTTCGGCTCCTAAAAAAATCAGTGTGGGGACTAACAAACTACAGACTCGAAATGCACAATCATCCATCATTACACGGGGGGAAAACAAAATGAAAACAAAACACCAGGGATACACTATAGATCGTAGTGTCTTGTTACGTAGCTCAGCTGCAGCATCCTAATGTTTAAAACAAATGTATAGAAGATGGACTTCTGTCCCACTCTCAACTGCAGAAGCGATTTACTGACCAGATCATTCAACATCTTTTTTATTCAGCAGCTGCAATGTGAGATAAAAACTTATAACACTTGGTCTGAAGAAGCTTCTTTAAAGCTAGAAAGTGCTTTGAAGAATAAGAAAGTAAGAGAAACAGTACAAATCAGTGAAACAGTCACTATGTAATAAAATATTTCTTTTTTAGAACAACAACAAAAAAACAAGATAAGGGGCATTGGAAGAAATGAACTCATTCTGCCATGCCATGGTACGCTGCTGGGATGTTCTGAAAGTTAAGCTCTCTAAACAGTGAATTTACATCTCAGGGAGAGCACAGCTTTATAACATATTTATAACAGTATTCAGATATTCCTGATCTGTTAAGGTTTTAATTCTAGCTTCTCCAACACATGTGCATTTTTGGTCTCTTCTACTCAATTATTTGCTCAAGCATTCAGCAAATACAGGTACTGAACACGGGAAACTTTGTCCCATGTGCCAAGGATACCCTAAAAATCCTGAATTGTTTAGCACAGACAAGAAACTACGTAAGACTATGTAATATGAGCCTTTGTACATTTGACCCGGTTTGGAAACGACCACCTCTTTTTCCAGCTGGTTTCTGTTCTTTCCATTTGCACGGACACTGTCCTGCCCTCCCAGATTTTAGCTTCTCTGTTTAAAGAACAAATACCAATCATTCTCTGCTTCATAAATCCAACCTTCCCCCCTCCTTTTTTAAGCAATACATTTGAATGGAAGGATGAATGTCAATGGATGAAAATCTCATCTATGCTGTAGTCATTTTGGCACTTCTAAACATACCGCAGAACAGAGCCACAGTCATAGCAGTTACCATATGGTCAGCCCTTCCCCGAATCTCACAAAAAGAATAAATGTGTCTGTAATCTGTATGTTTTATCCTCTGCATTGCTGTCTTTTTCTTTTGATTTACAACACTAGCCATTCAACCAACAGCCACAGGCGTTCAGCTTCTGAAATAAAGCAGCGAACAGCTCTGTTTACCTTGAACTCCATTACATCTAGCACAATAAAAACAAGTGGAAGAAAGGGAAAGCCTGCAGAAACACATGTAACAGCACTTTACTTTGTCAGCTCAGAGATTAATTCATTCCAAAATTTGCTAAATTGGGAGCACATCCCTGTAATTGACTCCACCCAGTGTGCGCTACACAGTGTTCACCCAACAGCCTTGCTCTGTTATTCTTTGCTTACTCACAGACATACAGCACCAGGATCCCCTGGTCTTTAAAGTATACACGCTGCAGTCTGACCTCTTGCCAAGAAGAGATTTTGCACACTATATTAGCTGACTGTACATTTTTAACACTTCAGTTTTTCAGTTCCAGTTAAGAAAGAAATGCAATTCTTTTGACTGCTTTCTTGCGCTGACCTCTGCAACTGAGTAAGTAAAGCTCTTAAAATTATGGCATTTCTACTCCCACCCCTCGCCGATACTTCCCTCTAATAGAGGAGCAGCAAGCAGTCCGGACAAGAACCTCCTCATTTGTCAGCCCCGATCCCTTTCTCAGGAAACTGGATTCTTGTTACACACCTCTTTGACAGTTCTCTTTAATAGCCAGCATCCACCTTACAAGTGAGGAGCTCTGGTGTTTAACAAAACACACAATTAGCTGGCCCTGGTGCTGTTTATCTCGGAGGCAGGCACGGAAATTTCCAAGCGCGTGGTGCCTGTCGTACCCATTAGAAGGAAGCACGAGGACATTAGTCTTTGTGACATATGGTATTCAGATGCACCCCACTGACACAGAACATAAATGGCCTTGGGGCACTGATGGTGAACACGTAACTCTTGAAGCCATCATGGTCCAACTGTCCACCAATTTATCACCGTGTTACAAAAGCCATGTGTACTCAGTCACTCCTGTTAGCTATCAGTTCAAGGGGGGGAGGGGGCAGCGTGTCACGATGAAAGGGACAGTCAATAACTGCTGTGTACTCCACAGCTTTTTCCATACTGAGTGCTTTGTCGCACGCCGAATTTTCTCCTGAGGTGGAAATCAACAGAAGTTCTTCATGCCCGCCTCCTCTCCCTGCCCACAAACTTACATTTGAGAGCAAATATTTAAAAGAACTCTGCTGGATTCAATGAAAATCAAAGCCAAAGTTCTGACCTCTCATTTTATTTTTTATATTCTAAGAATCCTCTCAGAAACCTTCTTGTAGCATGGCATAGAAAAAGAGATGCAAATGCAAGCAGAGGAACTAGTAAATAATTGACTGTCTGATTACCGATGTCTGCTCCCATGCAAGGCTCATTTGATAATTACACGGAACTGCAAGTAAACCACATGCTGCTCTATGAATGAATTTAAGATCAACACATTTGGCAAAAATAAAATACTCTGGATCACACATTGTGCATCGTACTCCTTTTCCATCGCTTTTCTTGTTTTGTGCATATGAAGGGCATGCAATCAAAGATAAGTGTTCTGGTTGCTGCATTTAAGAGACATGAAAATCTTGCAGTAATATCCCAGGATGCCTCATAAGATCGTCACTCAATGACTGTTCTTGTATTTCTCGTTAATCTTAAATTACACCTTTACAAGATCAATTTCCTTTCAGCCGCATACATAGCAGTACTACAGCTAGCACAGGAAAATGGTGCATGTCCAGTGCAAAACAACATAAAACATGCCTTTGACACTGCCCCCAAACCAAAAAGTCTCCCTTTCTACTGATAATGACTGACAGGGGAAGAGAAAAATCAAGCAATGGAGAAAGAAAAGAAGATCAGAAGGTGAAAGCTGAAGATGTTATGCTCATTAAAACATACAAATAACTTTTCTCTATACAGAGATGTGGAACCCTATCATAAGCCCTCTGCATCTGTTCTCCTAAGTGTCTTTCACTGAAGGCAACAGAAGTTAAATATGGGTGCTAACTAAGACCCCACAACTATGGGTGATAGTTGTGTGTCTGTATCTCCGCTTCCAGTGGCGGAGGTCTTCTAAAGTTACCACACATGCGCAAAGCAAATGGAGAACCTTCTGGATACAGTCAGATATTTTTAATATTTGCTTGTGAGGATGAGAAACAACTACATTAACATGAACACAGAACAGAATCAAAATATTTTAAAAATCCCCTTAGATCAATAAAGGGTTGTCATTAGTAGGAAAAAAAATTCCAATTGAAACATCTTCTCTCTCATGCCTAGCATTTATGGTAGATGTAATACATTTATAATTACAAATGAGTGTAATTCGGATTTCTGCCTGTTTTTAACCTTTCCTTTCCAGACAGTCTAAAAAGAAATAGGTCTCATTTAGGCACGTAAGTATTCACAAACTATTCCGTCACCAATCCACCAAGTCATCATGTTAGATTGGCTGCAACATCAAGAATCCTAAGTTGTAAATAGTCAAAGAGCAAATAAGGAAAAAAAAATCTGATTACTCCAGTGACAACATTTTAACATTGTAAGTTAAGTAAAAAGAATTGAGTGGAACACATGAATGTATCCAAGAGGAAGAAGCAAACAAACAAAAAAAAAAATTAGAAAGTTAAATACCAAACACCGAAAGTAATGGAAAAACAAGTTTAACTGCAGTTCATATAAAAACAGAGAAATGCAAAGTTATTTTGAAAAGATACACAAACAGATTTAGAAAACAGAACATTTTAGCATTCAAATCCTTCACACTTCTGTTAGACTGATCTTGATATGATTCTTAGTATTTGAAGGCTTGAATTTGGAAAAATAATGTGCAAATGCCAAAGATCCAAGCACACAAATAATCGTTTGTACTGACTAATGCAACTGCTTGAGTTTCCAGACAGAGGAGATCACAGCCGGGACTACAATTGCTTTTGCTGCAAAGCGCAAAGAGACTGTCCCAATCCCCATTACAATTAGCAGGCAGAGCCACACCACCCTTGGTGTGGAAAACATACAAGCACAACATAGGTAACATTTTTCAGAGTATGTAGGATGTACTCTGTGCTCCATTATCACAAACCCAGGGGAAAAAAAAAGTAGGCAATACCTAAATGAAACGTCTTTGCAGACTGAAGTATGGATGTGGTTATGACCAGTACTTCCCTGCTTACCACCCTGGCCTACAGCAGGTGAAGAGAACAGAAACACTGATGTTTTTGAACCACTAAGAATAGGACTCAGCTATTCTTTCCATGATCTATGTATGAGGAGCTGGATTTGAGAGGCACTCACCTTCCCTTTCCCACCCCACTTTTATTTTGGTACCAAACCTATAAACCTGAAAATGATTCTCATGGCATTCCATAAAAATTGAATCCAGTTATCAGTGCTGTTTTCTGAATGCAAGATTACAGGGTCACAAACACGGATAACTGGCATTCCTTAAGCAAGGTCTCCTCAGAGGCAAAATAGGAGTGTAAGGAAATACCTGCTACTTAACTAAGAGGCTGCCAAAACATTTTATGTAGCATGTTCTTTCCAGTTGTCATCTCTGCTAGAGGAGGGAATCCTGAAAGCAGCTTATGTTATTTAACAGCGTTCAACACAGTTGCCTAATTGCCATGTCATAAAGCTGTATCTGACCACAATTCCACTGCCAAAACACAACATTAATGATAATCATCCCTACATTTGACAGTCTAATTAATACAAATTTCAGAGATGTTGTAAGCCAGCAGAGGATCCACTCATGTCTTTGGAAGTTACAGAAAAGCTTCATTGTACTTGTTTACTGTACTTGTTCTTTACAGGAATCATTTATACATAGCAGGGAATCTTCAAGAGGAAGAGAAAGCAAGAGGGAGGGGGAAAACAATAGTAAGAAACTTTTCACTTCAGTAGGCTACTAGAATTTATTTAAAGCCCTAGAAAATTAGCACAGATTTCATTATGGATTTAAAATCACAGTGTCTCAGAAAATAAAATGCATTTTCATATCTGTTTAGAGCAAGTGTGAACTGCAAGTATAAGAGCATTTCCTCTACAAATCTAATACCTCAGCTTCCCCAGTAAGTGACCCGGGGACCAGATTACAGTGTTATACCCTGGATGTAGATCAAACATTTTCACAGCCAGTGAACAAATCTTGATGCATTCAAGGCTTTCCTCATGCACAGAAAAAAGACTTCGGAGCAGTATTTGAAACTAAGTTATTTAGAAACAAGGTCTCTTCTCTAAAAAGGGGCTAAATTGCTGACAAAATCAAAATGTATTTATGTAGGTCTACAGAATTAGGACATCTACCCTAAATATTGTTACAAGACTTGGTATAGGAAAAAAGTATTGATTCTTTGAATATTAAAAAAATAGAGATTATTTTATTTAGCACAGGAAGTTGAACACGAAGTGGGAGGACTTCAGATGCCTTCGGCTAGACAACTAATGAAGCTGCTAACGTTTCTTGAGCTTTAGTAGACCTGATTTCATCCCTTAACTAATATTACTCAAGGTCTTGAATGACTTTAATCCACTATTTTTTCTGAGCTAGACTGAATAGTTTCACCAAGTCCTGCTAATTTTCAGTAGATCACCTTACCAGAGGATGAACATGCCACAGCCCAGCCAAGTGCTGTTGGTCATGGTGCCTGCACAGCTAGAAACCATTGCCCTGCACTTCTGCAGCACTCCACACACTGTGAAATCACTTGTAAATAAATAATTAGATAGATAAGGACATCTCCCACAAGACAAGGTGTTACAGATTCTGATAGCAGTCTATTCTTTGTGTAGGTGTAGTTCAGAGTACCGTGGAGATAAGTTAGAAGCTGCACATAGGCAGCACTACCAGAGGAAAGCAGGAATGCAAATGACACAGCAACAAACCAATCTTCAATAAAAAAAATGGAAGGCACACGTGTCCATTCATAATTCCACATTCAGCTGCATTTAACAATGACGACTGCAAAAAATACAACCACAAGCAGTAAGGTTGCCCACCGATGAATGAGTATCAAAGCCTTGGAAAATCCTACAAATAGTGGCAAGGTTTTTTGGTGCTAAATGCTAAGTCTGTGGCTGAGATGAATCCAGTTCAAGGGCAATTAGAAGCAGGAAGTAATAAAGAAGGAGAGTCAGCTTAGACTCAATAGAAAGTCTTTAGCACTCAATTACTATAACTATAAACAGCAGGAAAAGTTTTAAATTTTATTGAAATCAGGCTAGTGATGCATGTATCCCCATGTAGGTTGTTTGGTTTTTTTTTTTTTTTTTTTTTTTTGATGAAACACCCTGCCCCATATTGATCAGCTTAATGAATTAACTAACAAGTTTTAATATGGAAGTTCCTATGAAAGCAATTTACAGCAGGAATTACTGGGCTTGCTATTCATTTGCCATAAGGTTAATGAGTTTTCATTACCTTACTGATTCCAAGCAGAATTTATTTGAAACAAAGATTAGAAAATAGAGTTAATAAACAGTGAATATATTGTAGATTTTGAAACTCCAACCTTCCTTCACAAAAGAGGCAAATCCTAGAAATATTTCAACCCTAATCCTAACTTCACTTGCCATTATGGGTACAACTGAATCAAGTAGAAAGAAATGTTCTCACTCTGAACTACATGTAACCATGAAAATTACATTAAAAGGCAAAACTTGTGAAAATATGCCAATATCACATACAGCTGAGCCATCACTTAAGCACATTTACAGGAAAAGGATCCTATTGATCTCATAAATTATTATGGTGCTTTAGGAATTAAGAATAAATAGAGCTAGGTCATACGTGGGCTACCCAATAAAATGCAGATGCCTGAAGAGCTCCCAAGTACTTCGTGGATCTTGCTCTAAAAGTACCATTATAAAGAACCCTTACTCCCCTAGCCTCCAGTCAAGAAACCAAGACATAAATCCAGCTCCCAGCAAAGGAGTCAGCAAGCTTCTTTATTATTAATAAAATTGTTAGTAGCAAGCATATAAGAATATTTTTAAACTATTTCCTTATTTTAAGTCATGTCCTGTAAACTAGTTAGATTGATGGTAATTGTTCAAGCCTACAACCTAGTTTTGCCTTGGCTAAAAAAATAAAGCTGGAGTTAAAAAAAAAAATCTTCAATCTCAGTCTTGCAATAAATGTGGATTTGTTTCCTATTACAGCGTGTGAGTTTGTTGATGCAAGCACCACTGGAATAAGCCTTGACTTAATTCAATACCTGACTCACAGGCAACTGTAGTTGAGTAGAGTAGATTCACAAGCAGGGCTACAGGCATCAGCTAGCCCAATGCTTTCCGTGATATGGTTCATTGTAAGTTATATCTACAACAACTGATATATATATATAATTTTTTTTTGGGCCTGAGATTACATACACATATGGCTGAATGCTCACTGTGATTCACAACAGAGAAACACATTGTTTTGCTCACGGAGTCTTGGTTTAGATTATAAATCTGAGAGTTTGGAATGGGATACGGTATCAGATACATGTTGTTTCTTATTCCAGTAACAAGCTCTCTCAAACCGACCACATAATAAGATAATAGAAGTTCACTTCACAAGCTTCACTAGCTCACCTGGCAGAAGTTCCCACTCACTGTTCAGGCACCTCTGATGCCCCAGTGAAGCTCTAGCCTCTTCCTAGTGAGTCCCATATAAAAGCTGCAAAATTTATCTTTAATAAAACATGCATGAAGTTTAGTTTAGACAGCTCAAGCAAATACGGAAAAACGTTGAATGACCACACAAATCACCCTACAAGCTTGCAGAGAAAGCAATAAACTGGTTGTGGTTCAGGTCATCTCAACTCTACCCTCTGATTGTTGTGTGACCGCAGACAAGTTACTCCACTGTCTCCGCTTTTTAACACAGCACCGGCCTCTGTTTCCTTATAATTTCCTTCTGTGGTGGGCTTTTTAAGAGCTATGCAAGAAATAAAGAGCATGAGGATACTCGACAGGATCACATAATTCAGGCTGATATTGAAACACATAACTTTCCTATTTGAATCCCTTTTTAAAAAAATATTAAGTTTCTTACGGTGTACGTCACTATGTAAAAATTAATAATGTTTAAAACAGTGCTAACTGTAACCTACTTGATAATACATAGAATCCAACTACTGTACATGTCAGAATCCCTCTGAGCAAGAGAAAATTTATAGTCCTACATATTTTTCTTTTGGTAGCTCATTATTTGTTCTGACATCCACACAGTTTTTTTCCCTTTGCACTGAAGAAGAGGCACCTGTGTATCTTCAGTCATTTATAATATGCAGATCCTGCTTTTAAACTTTCCTTTGCCCCAGTTTCTTGTCATCACTGCTTAGTTATCAGCATGGGGAAGCAAGCAAGCAGCTTTCTCTCTCCCTTCAGGCAATACCATTGCTGCACTTTGATTTGCGTCACAGAGACAAAAAAAGTAGAACAGCTGCAGCCCTTAATTGCAGAAACCATGTATGCAAAGCTGTAGCTCTGTTTCACTGTTGTTCTTTCAGCTAGAAAAATTAAAGTCCCATTCCCGCTTGCCCAAACCATTCTTACTGAGTTATACATGAGAACAGTATACAACTTTCAGTGACAGTGAAGCACAGTAAAAAAAAGAAAAAACAGTTTTAAAACAGATTAAAGGCAATTTTAAGAAACACGGGTATCTATATGAGATTAATCACCTGAACATTCCCCAAAAGACAGCGTAACTATCGTTGCTGCTTCTCCATCTCTCTCCTCTGGAATGGATAACGCACTAATAAAGGAGGTTGAAAAGAAGATCGAGCCAGGCTCTTTTCAGTGGTGTCCAATTCCAGGACAAGAGGCAATGGGCACAAACTGGAGCACAAGGGGTTCCCTCAGAACACCAGGCAGCACTTTTGTGCTGCGCAGGTGACAGAACACTGACATGGGTTACCCAGAAGGACTGTGGAATCTCCTCCTTGGAGATCTTCAAAAGCTGCCAGGATGTGGCCTTGGGCACCCTGCTCTGGGTGTCCCTACTAGAGCAGGGGTTGGAGCAGGTGGACACAGAGGTCCCTTCCAGTTTCAGCCATCCTGTGATTCTGAAATATACTAATATCAGAGAAGAAGTATGGATAAGGCTGAGTGAAGGTTTTTTCTTTAAGCTGTACAGGATTCTCATTTGGTCGAATGAGTTTTTAAAATTATATTTTCATACAGAAGAACAAATAGAGTAACACAGTAAGAAAGAGAGGACTATAATTTAGGATCACAAACAACACTGATTTGTTTTATTAGGAAGAAAGCCTGCGGTAACCTCAAGTCATCAACAAATCACTATCACTAGGCAAATTCAGATGCAAAATGCATTCAGACTGTGTACTGAAGGGTGAGTTACATCTGCAGCAGCCACGTGCTGGTGATGCAACAGCTAGATAAATCCACTCCCCCATCCAACCTCTATCAGTTGACTCAAGAACAGCATAGAGCATGAGAAATTTTTCATTACACTATGATCACATGCATGTTACAGATGCTTACATAGCCTTGCTTTCATGAGGAAAAAAACACATAAAAAGCCTAAAATAAGAATATCTTAAAAAAGAACTCTGTTCTAGTTGCATTTAGAGTGCTGCAGAAGCGTAAGGTTTGTATTACCAACCTGGATTATTCATCAGATTCCTGGGAAAATGTAAAGTATTAAAGATTTTGCCTGATTCAACTTCTTTAGCAAAAGAGAAATCCCTTCTAGACAATTCTGTAGCCTTGTTTAAACATGTTTTGATGCTGCTCAAATTTGCATTTTACAAAAAAAAAAAAAACACCACATGCATTACCTTTTCAAAAGTCACCTCTGAAGCCTTATTTCATTGGCTTAAAGAACAAACATCCAGTAACACAAAAACAAGTTGCTAAGGTAAGTTGCTGGAATTTTCAAAATCAATTCTTCCACCTTATTTGTCCTGCAGAGGTGAATATCATCTTTAATGTTAGCAAGTCCAACCTTCTTTTGGAGGAAGTTCAGTTCTGCCATGGACACTGTTAGTGCACAATGGTCAGGCAGAAATACAGCCTTTTCCATTTTGTTTCAACAAACTTTGGCTTAAAGGAAAGAACTGTGCATTTTTGAGTACTCATTTTTGTGCCTCATGGTCAAGTGGTTTGCTCTGAGCGGTTTCTATGACTTGTGCCCATGAACATGCTTTGTTTCCAAACCTCCTTCCAGAAATTAGGAATAAAGAGTCTGACTGCAGAAAGGGAAGGGAGAGGGAAAGACAGCAGCAGAAATGTCTTTATCAGAGCAATTCTCACACATCTGCTGCCAGGTCTAGAATGTACTTTTGGATTCACAGTTGCTAGCTTCCTTTAATTAAGTTTGTCATGGGTAATTTTGACTGACATGGAAGATAACACTGTAATGTTCCGAAAGTCAAGATGCTTGGTTGTTAATTTTCTCCTTTTGGTAAACATGCATATAGCCTGTCTTTGGTTTTTTGCTTGGATGGCATTTGAAGTATTTTCAGAGGAGCAACTCTTCCATTTTCTGAAATACTAGCATCCCTACTTTCCATGTCTACACTCCAAAACTCTGTTCTATTGATCTCTTCAATCAGACATCTTTCCCCACACCTTCAGGGCAGCTCGCAATTCAACACAGCCCATCTTAGCATTTGACTACCAAAGCAATACTTCAACAAGTAGCACCACCTAGACACTCCACTTATTAGTCTTATCTGGTCAGCATAGAAAACAGCACAATGCTATTTCTACTCATCATAGGATTATGGGCAAGAGACAGACCAATGGGACTACATCCAGATAAAAGGGACAACTAGCCGTAGGAGATCCATACCAGGACGAGTTAACTCCGCCGCATGCAACAAAATTTTCACACCAAGATGAACACAACTCTGAAGAGCATTGGCTGAATTCCATTTCTATCTTTCAGATAAGTACTTAATGTACCTTGATTTCATTCAAGTTTAGCAAAAGCATCACAGAGGAACAAGGCGTGCATGCTGGAAAGGCACCAAATGGTGACATGTTTGTACTGCTGTCTCACTAGAACAATACAGCATTTATCAAAAGTTAAACATTTACTCAAAACAAGGCTTCTGAACATTTTCTTTTGCAGTGTTAATTACTGTAATACAACATGAAGTTCCATGCAGAGGAGCACACACAATAGGAGAGGGAAAACAATCCTGCTAACTTGACCCGATGTTTTTCTTTTTTTTTCCAATTTTTTCTTTGTGAGCCTGGGGAAAAAGTGGGATAGGATTATTCGATGTTTGTCTTCAAGTAGATAATAAACTACAATAACACCTTTTCCTCTTGGATTTCACCTTGATCCAACACAAGTAAGGAGAAAAATTAAGAACAAAGACAATCATGCAACAAAGAAACTAATTGACTTAGGCTTTGTTAACCCCATGACCTTGTTCCATTTGCAGCTTTTGTGTTTAGGTGGCTAAACAGAACAGAAGAGCCAGAAAAAAACATTTCCCAGTCAAAACAATCTATACAGCATTGATCAGTAAATTTTCAGTCAAATTATCCAGCTTCTGGATGATGAGGAATTTGCTTGAAGGCAGCAAGCATACTGTAAGTTGACCACCAGCAATTTAGGGTCCTGGTATAAAACCCTTCTACTCTCACCTCCTGATTTACAAGTGTAGAGGTCAGTTCCTAAAGGGTTCACCAGGCAGCTCTGCCATATGAATCCTTACCAGCATGCAAATGTGTAAGACTGGTAATGCTCTAACACTGTATTGCCAGTTGTATGGTGCTGATTTTCCTGAATACCACAGTGAGCACTCAAGGAGTTTTATTCTTAGCTTTACTTGGGCTAATTATTAAGACACAAATGCTTCCAGCCTCCAGAGGCAAGGGGGTGGCCTGATACCTCTGAAAAAAAAAAAAAAAAGGCAGAAACTCGCATGCTCCTTCAAACTACCATACTCCAATGTTTATGTATAACTTAGATAGACTGGTCATCTCAGACTTCTCCAGTGCGGAAAATGACAAGAAAGCCTACCCCGTCCCCAAACAGTACAATTTGGAAGAAGGACAACTGTAACCTAGATGATCATAGAACTGAAGGGTACTTTTCCCCCAAACATCCTGGCTGTCCTGCTCTACTGCTAGTATTGTGTATCTCCTGTTGAACTGCCACCTGACCAAGACTAGCATGCATTCGCCCATCCGCAGAACTTTGTCAGCACAGAAGTGCACTTAAACAGGCGCCGTGGAGGCATTTCTGTAATTACCTAGCACGCAGGTCACAACGTGCTGTACCTACTCCTTCGTGTATTGTAAACATGCAATTTCTGCAGGACAGAAGCACAGGCAACATTGTTTTGCTCACCTATTACAATGTCTCATCAAAACCATCATTACAAGAACAGAATACATGAGAAGAGAACAAAATGATCTAAATGTCATCTTTCTTCCTCCACCTCTCCCAGCACAACTGGAGGCATGGTGGTAGCCCTGCTTCTCATTACATTCAACAGATCTGTGACCGATTTGGTCAGAGTTTCTGTCACAATCACCCACTGTCAGAAAGTTTTAGAAAAAAATGACACACCCACCCCTTTTCTGTACACCCTGGGATGACACGCATTCTGTGCCTGCCGGTAAGCCAGTCCTCTCAGTCCATCGACTCTCAGCCTGCTCCCAGCCCTTGGGTTTCATTTACACAGCGCTCATGTTTCTGCCATCTGCCCACCATATTGGTGGTAAAGTTTGAAAAAGCACTGAACAAAGCAGAGCTTGTCTCTCCCAACAGCCAATATGAAGCCTGAACTGGCACCCAGCAGGCAGTCTCTACATCAACAACTAGTCAGCAGTCTGTGAGGGCTAAAAACAGCAAAAGATCTTCTAGTTTCTAAGAAAGAATTTAAACAGAGTTAAGACTATAGCAAGAGCTGGAAAAGAGCCTACTAAAAAAGGGGAAAAAAAGAACAAAAAAGACCTCATCAACTACATCTGTAATAGAAGACAGAAGGAAATCAAAATGACATACAGGAACCAAAGATTTATTCTTCCCACTTGTATGAAGCTCCTTGATTCATACCACTCTAGACGTGTGTCCACATTCCAGTTACTGACTGGGTGTGCTGGCACCACCTCTCGAAAAAGCAGTAAGTTTACCAATGCTCCTATTTTTGGGCTAGTTTCTACGTGTATTTGTATAGAGAACCCCAAGGTGCAGAGAGCAGCTCCAAGTTCAGGACCATGCCTCTGCAGCTTCTGGAACAGCAGGGACACTCAGCATGCCCTTTAGTGAAACAGTCTGGGGGTTCAGGCTTGCAGTATTTTAATAAATGTGCTGTCTAACTGACTGCTCCTTCATGACTGGAGTAATGGCATCATAGGCCTGCTAACAGCATCACAGTTCAGTCACGTTCCTGCTACTGGGAATAAACCACAATTAAAAAAGCAAATATGTTTATGTTAAATGAGTTAACACAGGTTAAAACTACATAAGATGAGGGCACAGAACTTCAATATGTTCAATATCTTTTCCAGAAACAGAAATTCTTTGCTGGGGGCTTGAAGGGTAGGCCCACAGATTATCTCCAATGACTCCAGGCAAGAAACTAGGACTGAAGACACTGGTGTCAGTCAGTAAAGTCTCTTGCTTCATGCTAAAAGTAGATACTGCCACAGTAATAGGTGATGTCTGACACTATTGTAAAAAGAATTTTTGAGCAGACTAGAAGGAAATTTCCAAAAGTAGATCTTACGTCAACAAAGAACAAAAATACCACAGGGTGCTCAGTCACTCCCTCAGCTTGCAGTTCACCTTTTTCTAGGTGAGGAGGGCTGTAAAATGTTAAAAAAACAACAACAAATTGAATTCTACACAAAACTAAACATTTCTGAATAGGTGCTAGCAATCCGGAGCCCTAGTTGGATGTTTACTAAACAACTGCTGGAATAAAAATCATGCATGGCCCAAACCAACCAGAATACATACATTGATCTTGATATCTCCAAGGGAGTCTTATTTTACTGCATTACACAGCTTCTTTACCAGCTATCAAGGGTGGAGAATGGAGGTCTAACTGAGGACTGGAAAGAGTTAATTGTTTCACAAAAAGCAAAAAAAAACAAGTAAGAAGTATTAAAAGAAGCAATAAATTGGAGAACTGAAACAAATCTTGTAATTTTCAGGTTAAAATATGTTAACATGGTCTGAAAATTAAAAACATCCCAGATTAAAACTCAGTCAGCCACACCATTAGTACATTCCTCTCAGACCAAGTGGTCTGAGAAATTTATGCATTTGGCATCGTATAAAATGCACTATTCCTGGCAGGACTTCGAAACACGGGAAGTGAGAGGGCCAGCAAGACAGGCAGAGCAACAGGGCCAGCCTCAGGAGTGGGGGAAGGAGCTGTAGGGCTGCCGGGCCAGGTTTTAATCACAGGCTGCCCGTTGTCTCCCACCATTAAGCCCAATCTCAAGCATGTTCTGCTTAAGCCCAGTGTTCACCTTCCCAAGTCAGCCCCATTTGCTGCTCCCTCGTTCTTCTCTCCTACATGAATAGCTAATAAGCTTTCAGTTATTTTTAACAAGTGCATTAAGGACGCCATGACACTGTCGTCAGGAGTACAGGTGCTAATGAGCTACCCACATCACACAGCACTCTACTACATGCACTGGCTGCAGTTTCCACTTCAGCCATCTGCCTCTGGGCAAACTGGGTTGACAACCAGTTACAATGCCTGAGCATTGCTGTGGCCTAAGTATTTTATTTCCCAAACCCAGAGCATCAGAGGGTTAACAGTATGCTTATCAGCATACACCTGATTCACTTGCAGCTCCTATACACATTGCAAATTGTGGGAAATTGACAGCAAGTTTAGCCATGGCGTATTTTCAGATGGCAACATATAGACTCTTTTTGTTCATTACATTTGAAAGTACAAAAGTCATGAATAGGCAGAGATACCCATTTAAAGAGATCTCTTTAAAGAGGTTTAACATGGTGCAATTCTGAACTAGAAAACACTAAATCTTTTCTTTTTTCCCTGCTAAACCAATACTTCTGAAAAAAAAAAAAACCCACCACTAAAAGCAATACAACATTCCTTTCCCACAAGGAAAAGAAGTCTTAATGTATAAGGTTACCTTCCATAGACTAAGCAGTTGGTCCACTACAGGAGGATGGAAAGACCTGGGAGGTATCTGTCTCACACACCAGCAAAAACGTACATAGCAAAGCAAAACTGCAAGGAACACACAGAAGAAGAAACTGCCCAACTAGCAAATTACAGGGTTTTTCTTTCCAGAGCAACAGCATCAACATAGGAACAACAAAGCACTTCTTGGTTGGGTTGGATTTTTTGATGTTCTAAACATTCATTGCAAACACAGAGCTCCTCCCAGATTTTAGAAAGATCTTCAAAAAGCAGGCAGCTCTCATCCAGTATACAAAACAAGTCCTTTACTGAATTCCTGAGTGACAGGTAAAGGAGGACCATGGAGTTACTGGCATCTATTCAGACAAACTACATGGGTGTCAGCCGTACCAACTGCATCACACAGCTCCAGTAACTGAGTTCACCGACACAGATCAATCTCGCGTCAGTCCAGGTGCAGAATTTGACTGCACAGCAATCATTCACTCCAGCAGAAGAGGGAGAAATGCTACGCTGTGCTTGAAAACAGGTTTGTTCTGCTTCTTGGTAATTAAATCTTCCGCAGTTAAACAGGACTTTTTTTTGCCTATGGTAACAAGCCTAACAACTATTTATTATTCAAAGGCGTGCTATGTATGAGGTGCTTACACCTATTCCAAAGCATGTTTGGGAGAGCTGATCTGCCTCAGGGCAGCCTGAACTCTCTGGCCAACAGGTTTCAAACCAGGAATTTGGGCTGCAGGGTGGCTTGTGTCCATCCTGGGAGCTGGGAGAAAGGGGGAGAGCTGTGGGTTGTGAGATGAACAAAAATACAGCTGCAGTGTGCCTGTAGGTCAGCTCCTCGTGAGGCACTTCGGAACCAGTTCTCCAGCTGCTCGTGACATACACCAAAAGTTAAAGAAGACAACAAACAAAATACTTGCCTCCAAAAGCAAACAAGGGAACCAGCAGCACTGAAGCAAGCTGCAGTTCTGTTTCTGCATCACACCCACACATTAGCTTCTTCAAACCCTTTGGCATACCTGTCATCACATCCCAGCCCTCTCCCCAAATCCCCAGAAGATCTTTAGATGAAGCTTTGTTTGCAGAAGACAGAGTAGCTGTAGATAACAAAGATCCTACATGCTTAGAGGCTTGGGAATCCTTGCACTTTTCCATTACAACAAACGAGGAAAGGCAAACTCAACATTATAAATCAGAGGCACAATGTCAAGGCAAAAACAAAGACTCAAACGATGAAGAAGGGAATGCGAACAACCAGAGGAAGAAATTCTCCAAACTTCACACATCCTCATGTTGACCACTTCCTTTGCGCTCCCTTAATTCATTTTTTTGTTCGTCTGAATAAACATGTGTAATGGGAACTCAGCTCGTGGCCTTGCTCCCATTACTGTATCTTGCATTTAATTTCAATGTGTAATCTCACAGAAACCCAGACATTTAACCCATTTGGGTGGGGTGATTTTTATTAAAAGTTGTGTTTTTTTCCTAAAGCTCCAGCTGCTGGAATCATGAGACTCAATGAAAATTCAAGGGTCTCAGTTACAGGATTTTTGCTTTGTTTATTTTAAGATCTCAAGCTCACATGCTTGTGGAGAAAAAAATAAATATTTTTTTTTTGAAGCTTGAAAAAATGGTTTGCAAGTCCCTTAAAGGCTCAAGAACCAGAAGAGGAGATAAAAAACTTTCTATTTAAAAAATTCTATTATGCTAGTCTCCTAACTATTAGTTCCTCTTCTGGGGGGATGGAGTGTTTGTTTTTGCAATGTTTTATCTCCAACAGAATTTTTTTGCAGAATCCGACTATTCCTAATGAAAGCAATGGATGATGTGCCATTCTTTCCATAGCTTTACTGAAGATAATTATCCATTTAGTGCGTCCAAAGTAATTTCTCTTCTGTGCATATAAAGAGATGCAAAGCTATTTTAGGGGTTAATTCACACCACAGTACAGGAGGTGAGGCAGACAGACATATGGATCTGCTATCACAAGATTTTTTAGACAAAATATTAAAAGGGTAACAAAATGTCTGTACAGCCTCAAAACAAAGGAATTGGGTGAAAGCTGATCTGTAGCTATCATCTAATCAATACCAATGATAAACAAATGCCTAAATTAAGCTACTTCACTCTTTACAGGCATCTCAATGGGAATTCACTAGAATGCCTTACCTGCAATACCAACACCATTAACTTCAAGGAGAAAAAAATATATATAGTGCTTTAAAAGTTGCTTCATTAGTTTTTAATGGGGATTTCAAATTATTTCCTGACCATGTTTTAAGTTCCACTGCCGGATTCATGGGGTTTATTTGGTTTTGAATGTGCACTTTAGAACTACAATAGCAGCTTAATTATGCAATATTTTTTACTCCATAGCGCAAAATGACATTACAAGCAACAGGCAGCATGCTAGCAAGACAGCCAGTTGTAGCCCCTGCACTGGAAGAGTAAAAAAAGATCTCATTTTCTTCCTTGTTGTTATGAGAGAATTAACATACTTTGCCCAGCTCCAGCATGTTTGCTTTTTCACTGAGAAAAAGAAATCAACATTTTCAAAACTATTTCCATCTTCAGGAGTCTCAAGTTAGAGAATTTAAGCCCCGTAAGCATAACAAAACTAACTGGCAATAGAGATGACAGAGAGAGAAACACAATGAGAGCGCAAGGAAGAGAGCACGTGTTTATGTGTGCAATATTGTATTAAGCTATGCATAAGCACAGCTTAGACAATTAATTTACCAGTTAAACTCCCATTACTGAAACACAGACTACATACAGTTAATTAAAAAAATACCTTTTAATGATGCTTGCTGAGTTAAGTACACTACAGGCACGTAATGGCAATGGAAACATTCACCGAAATTCAGACAAATCACTGTGGCAGTTAAATAGGTTAAATATTATAAAAGAGAGTGGACTGGTGCGCTGCTATCTCACCATTATGTTGCAACCTCAGGAAGTCTAATTGGCTGAAGTGGACTGACCCAATTGCTACAGCTGCTTCCAAAGCAGATCTAGCCACATTCACATGTGCTCATAGGATTCCTCTCTTTTCTCTGGGCATCACCAGCTTTCCAGCTGACCACAGCTGGAAAGGTGATCCAGAATGGACTGAGTCTCCACTTCAGGGCAGTGACTTTTCAGACCAACTAAGGAAGGAAGGAATTGTTTCACCTGGCATTCTCTTGTTTCAGAACATTTACCAAACAGCTTTTACATAGACTTTGTCCTGGTGATGCATTTGATTGCATCCAAGCCCCTCATGCTGCCCCAGTAGGTATTCCAGCTTCAAAGGAGTCATGAAGTCCCTGAATGCCATGTTGAGTAGAGAAGACTGAATTATCCATCAAAGGAGTTTCAGAAAGAAAAAAAAAAAAAACATCACCATTACTTCAGGGGACTGGGAAAAAATAGGAAACAAATCAATAATGAATAAATAATGTGGAAGTAAACAAAGTCTTTGTTGTGTTGAGCACAGCTGTTCTACAGCATTTATGAAGTCTCTGGTTACATTGAGAGAGCTGTTTCCTCAAGGAAAGAGAGGCACTGTATTGCTCAAAAGGGATATACATTGACTTACTAGCAGGGGAAAAGAAGATCGGTAATCTACAGCAGTTCTAAGAAAATAACCCACCTGACGCTGTCACTGGGTTTACACCAGGATGATTACACAGGAGGCAGGATTCTTGCAATGTCAACACTCAACTTACTGCGTCAGACATCTACTTATGCACAACAAATTTACCTGTTGGAAGCAGTTATGTGGATTAGAGAACAGACTATTATAAGTGGTAGATACAGAGTAAATCGTTGCCCTTGCTCAATTCTAGAATAGAGAACAGGTTGTTCTACTTTGTTCTGGACTTCTCATCTCTTTTCACTACATACATTGACTTCACGTACATGTAACCTGTTGACCTATCCATTCTTGCACAGAGATACGAAAACAAGTAAGAGATGTTCAACAGAGCAAACATGTAGAAAATTGATGAGGTACAACATACTGATGAACCATAGGGTTGTTCAGTTTAAACTACATTAAACCAGAGAGTTGAATTTTCCACTGAACTCAGAACAATTCATAGGCAAAGCTCTCTGCTTTCTCAAGGCAACAATAAACAAGCAAAACAGCAACAAATTAAGTGGGAAATTATCTTTTCTGGCAAGCATGGAAGCATATTGGAACACACTTTCCATCTCTGAAGATGGATGTACATACACAGGCAGCTAAAAGCAGAGTCTTTTAATATTTAAGACTTGATCTTCTCAACTTGATGCAGTGTAGTACAATTAGTTCAAACAACCCTAACAACAGAGGTGGACCTTTGAGCCAGGGTTCGTCAGTTCAGTCAGAGAGAAGTTATATTGCTTCTGATACAGAAAACAGCTTAGATAGTTGCTTATAGAATTTATATAGTGGCATATATGTATGTATACACACTAAGACATAGGTAAATCTTACTCCTGTGTTTACTACCTTCAGATTTGCTGGTTCAAGTCATCCCATCTTGCAAAATCAGAGTTTATGCCTAACATTTACAGATGATTGTGGTGTAACAATTTCATTCTGAAAATGAAAAATCCATGCTTTCCAGTTCAAGAAAGCAAACCATTAGTCAGAGCAATCTCCTGGCGGTAAGAAACCGCTGATTGAGTTTTTACTCCACCCAATTCAAAGGTCAGAGAGTAGTTTTCCATCCCACATCTCTCTGTACCACACAGACCAGGAAGCTGAACCAAGTCTTCCACATCTCAAGCCAGTCCCTTAGCTGCCTACCACACTTTGCACGTCTGCACACCCATGAGCACATACATTGTCTCTAGATTTTTTCAAAACTCTCTCTTTCAAACACACTTCCCCCCAGAAGACAGTATCAACACTGATGAGTCTTGCAAAAGACTTTGGCTCCAAAAAGAAAAAACATTTCAACAAAATTTCAAATCCAAGTTTTCTGAGTAACACTAGTATCATCAACAATTACCAAGATAACAAAACCAAAGTGCACTGGCACAGTAAACCTAATAATACAAGACGATGAGCTAATTAGGATGGGAAACAGACTTCTGTGGTATTAAGTTTGTATTGCTCAATTCTTGTGAGGTTTCAGGTGGTGCTTAAGTGATCTGTATTCTGTACTGTTTTACTGGCATGCATCTACAGCAACTGCTATGCACGCAATAATGTTGCTTTAACATTCTCAGGAAAGGGACAGGTAATCCAAAATTAGAAATAAAACAAAAATTTAACAGTCTATTCTTTAAAATGTCAAGAGAAAATTGCACCAAAAAAAGAATTTTATTTAGAAAGCCATTTTACTCTGACTGACCAGAGGGAGAGAGAAAGGAAAGAGAAGGGGAAAAAAAGAATCAGAAGCCACATTCCTACTCCTTTGCCTTCTTGAATGAATCCATTATGAAGCTGAAAAGGAGATTTAATTAAATCAGTTCCACTTACCAACCAAACCCTACCTATTTCTTTGCCAGAGACACCATTCCCTCTTGTTCCTAAGGGGGTATTAGGAGGAGGCAGAGAAGAGGAACAAACTGGATTTTAAGAGCAGGAAAGCACAGGGTGCTTTTACTTTGTTACCCAACTTAACAAAAAAAAAAGTGGAAAAAAAAAAACAGTGGTATCAAGGCATTTGTTACTGCCAAGGCACCACTGCTACGACTCTTCGCATGATGATGCGGGGTACCACATGCAGAAGTCTTGGATACTAAAAATAAAAAAAATAATCAAAAAAGGCTTCTGCTGAATTGTACTTTCACAGCACAAGCTGGACCAGTTCCAAGAAGAATCATGAAACTAAGGCTTTCTGTATGTTACAGTCACTAAAATATGCACTATGTTAAATGACTGCAAGAAAAGCCTGTACTGTGGTAACCTCTGCTAAACCTCATAACCAGCTCTTTCTCCTCAACTGTTGTACTAGGGGAAAAATATTATTACCCACTGAAAATTAAGAATCAACTTCTTTAAACAGATGAGTCAGCAGCTGCAAACTTAGCAAAACTAATGCTCCAAGTGGCTGACATCACCACACACAAGAGAGACCACCTAGGAATTACTGCAAGTATTTTACAGTCCTGAAAACCAGAGGATGAAGCAAAACAATCTCTGTGATGCTACATAGGTGTTGTTTTACCATCCAACTGTGATTACTCAGGGAAAGACCCCCTGGTTATCCTAGATATTCTGAGTGCTATGGGTTTTGTTACTCAAACTTTCCACATAGCACCAGTTCACACCTACTAGCTTTTGACTGTGCCTGGCCTTTCTCCCCTATCTGAGCAAACAGCATGGGTCCTCGCACCATCCAAGGCTCTGCCGTAGTATCTGAGGGCAGATGAGAATTTGCTTCTGCAGAGGAGCATCCCCCTGCACCCATCATCACAGCTCAGCAACCCATCATTGCCCAAGTGCATGTCAAGGGAGCTGCCTTTACAGATTGCTTGGAGGTGGCTCATGTGTCATCAGTGCTCTGCAGCCATGGAACCTCCACAGCTAAAGTATCCAATTGTCAGTGTTTGGGAGGAGCAGTATAGCACAGGACCACTGGGGTGGCCCAGCACAGAGCCAGACTGACACAATCCCACACCGTGGGGCTGAACCCAGGTTTTGCTTCTGCAGGAGAAGAGAAACCCAAGGTCAGTTGTCCCTCAACCTCTGTGGGATGCCTGAGCTTCACAAAGCTCAAAAGTTGCCCAGTGCTGTCATAAATCACACTGCCGTCTCTGCTGTGACATTACAATGTAGGTTCACATTCACTACTGGACACATACCACACCGCAGCAGGATGCCAATTCTCACGAACAAAGGATCCAGCTAGTTAAACAGAAAAATAAATCTCAGTTGCTAATAGGAGAGAAGTGAATTTTCAGTTAAAGTAGCTGCAACATTTCTTAGGGTTGTTTCTTTTTTGTTTTTGTTGTTAAGGTTGGAATAACTGAGACATTAAAGAGTCAAGAGTCCTATTATGCCAAATACAGAAAGTTAAATCCAAAACCACACTCAATTTAGACATCTAGCTTGCTAAGAAGACTGCATTTTTCAGCCTGCCTAAATGTCAGTACAGAAGAAAATCTCACCATGGTAATGGCTACAGCTTTAACAAGTTCCTTTGACAGTAAAAACTTCATACCTTGTAGACATAGAAAACATACAGATGACAATAAGGATAAAATCATAAAAGATCTCAGTAAATCATACTTTTTCTTCTATTCCTCTAAGCAAAGGTGGGAAAAAGTAGATGAAGGTGTTGTTCACTATCTGTTTTGAAGATTAAAGTGACACTAACAAATGAACAGTCAATTTACCAAAAATCTGAAGAAATAACTTTGTAAAAGGAAAGAGACTGAGTGTATTACAGCTTGTCTCTGACTTTATAATGCGAAGCACTGTGCTTACCCACAAAAATCAGAAAGCCACTCTGACTTGAAAATAGATCAGTCTACAATTTACTGTAAGTAGTAAACAAGTGAAAGGTTTCTTCTTGATGATTTAAGTATACTATAATAAACAGATGATTGTAATTTTTCCCACCCACCATTGACGACTATCTGCCTTTTGATATTTGTGCATTCTACAGCAAATTAATCACTTTCCAAACAAGTATTCAGTGCCTCTCCAGAAATTTTGTAGCCAGTTTATCCTCGAGATGCCTGTGCAGTACATGCATTACCTGTCTGAGATAAAAGCTCATCCCTACTCAAATAAAACACAAACAAAAGTTTGGCTACTTAGCTATGCAAGCAAAAGAGATCATCAGAAGATTCAGCATACATGATTTTACACTCTTAACAAAGGCTTAAAATCGAGTTCCATGGTGTTCTAGGTTGAGAGCGATGCTTACAGTTACATGGGAATCTTCCAATAGAATGAAAGCGAACAAGATGACAACTACTCACGTACACTGACAATGTTATGTAGAAAAACCTATAATATTTACCCATAAGTCATATTAACCAATGCTGCTATACCTTTCAAATTAAAAAGAAAAAAAGTGAACTTTTGCAAGATATGTACTAAACTGATGTGATCAAAACTAAGAGCATTTGTTTCAATTTATACAAATATATAAATCCCTTGCCCCCTCTTCCTGATGCACTTTTGCACGCTGCCCTCACTGAGGATTAAAAAGAGTAATGAAACACAAAGCTCCATAACATGACTGAGGATAGAGAGCCTCTGTTCACATTCAAGAGCCAGGGAGTGTTTCTAAAATGTTGCAGGCTTCCCCGACAGCTCACCGGGAAAAAACAGAAATTCACGCTGCACATCGGTGTCACTTCCAAGCTGTCACACAGCATACCACGGAGATAAACACTGCACATGTGAAATAATTGTCAGTTACTTGAGACTGTCAAACATTTCAATGGAACATTGTCATCTTAGTGGCAGATGAGCAAAATAACTGTGTTTATTCAAGTCTACATTCATCCAAAACACACCTCATGAAATCCCAAGCTCTCAAGAGGGGGTGGTGGGAGGACAGATAGAAGGCACCCTTCATTTGTCCTTATCACATTTCAGAAGTTCATGACAAAGCCCTTAATGCCACCTATTATATCTATTTGCATAGCATTAACTGCTAAATTACTACAAATCCCTTGAGTACGGTAGTGCAGCTCTGGCTGCTCAGTGCCGTGCCCACTGCCCTGGGCAGCCCATTCCATGCCCTCTGGCGCTGTACCTTTCCCTAGCCCCCACCTGCCCCTCCCCTGACACAGCTCCACACCGCTCCCTCGGGCCCCGTCGCTGTCACAGAGAGCAGAGCTCAGCGCTGCCCCTCCGCTCCCTGTGAGGAGCTGCAGCCGCCATGAGGCCTCCCCCCAGCTCCTCTGCTCTGGGCTGAGCAAACCCAGGGCCCTCAGATGCTCCTCATACACCTTGCTCTCTGGATCCTTCCCCATCTTCATAGCCCTCCTTTGGGTGCTCTCTAATAGATTTACATCCTTGTGGCACCCAAAACTGCACACCATCTTAAAGGTCCTGTTATTTCAGCTGGCCAACACAAAACAAAACTCACCAAGAGACAGGCAGGTGCATAGAGCTTTGGCTATGCAGACAGGTTAGGCTGGGACTACACTTTGGTTATGGGATGGAAAAAGTTCAAAGACTTCCAGGGGGACAAATCTGGTGCCAGTGCAGCACTATTTGGCAACATGGACACGTTGGGCACCTACCATGGGGTCTCTGGATAGTTTTAGGCCCAGGGCATAGCACAGATGAACCTATGTGCTTGATGCTGAAGCATGGACCTGTCATCCCTGCTAAGGTGTCCGCTGGGACACTTCACCATGGAGAGGAGAATGTGCATGGAAGGCTTCATTAACTCCACTTGAAGCTGTAGGAAAATGAGTTCTGGGGAATTCTTTGGGAATGGGTATCTCGTGAATGTGTGCTGTTCTCCACAAGGGGAAGAGACATCAGTTAATTCTTTCACTGGGACATAGAGAAAGAAACGATTCAGATTTCAATATGCGACACCAGCCACTGCAACTCAGTATGTGATGTTCACACACATAACTCCATCCATTCCAGTAGTAGGTTGTAGAATCAATACCATGTGTAAGGATACATGTATAAGGAGAAGAGAGGAAAAATATATACGGACCTTTTATATTTCTCCTGGAGGAGAAATTCTTCTACTCAAACAGCCAAATCATAACAGACTTCACACAAACGCAGTTCCCCTGGTGTAAAAGATGCTTACTACAGATACACTTCTATTGCACAAGAAGAGCTTATCTGCACTGACATTATTGCTTCCACAGTGTGTAAATACATTTGTAAGAGGGGGAAGCTGTAATTATTTATCTGTAAAGGGAGAACTAAAATGACAACACATGCACAGGCACTGGCTAAGCTCCTTCTCTTCTTCCCCGTTCATTTTCTTTCACCCTTCTTCGTTCATCTCTACTTTTTCCTCTTCTCTCTCTCCCCATTTTTCTTTAAAAATATTTAAGAGAAAAGACAGAAATATCTCCCCGTCTCTTTTGCATGATGTTTCCAGGCCTAGCCATTGCTTGTGCTTCCATCCACATGCAACATTCAACACAAAAATTGAGGTAACTGAAACTCTGGTCATAAGCAGATTCATTTTTCCAATGAGCAGGTGCCCATTTAAGTACCACCTGTTCAGACTACACACAAATGTTAAGCACTGGCCAGCGTTGCATGCACCCTTTATTACCAAAACAAAGTAATCCAATTTTAACTACGCACTCTCCGTCAAAAATTTCTAACTTAGTAAAATGGTATAATAAATTTTCTTTGGGCATCAATGGAACTGCGAAGCTATTAAAATACGGCTTGGGAATTTCTAGTCACTTAAATTCCTCAAGCTTAAGCCAAACCCTTCAGGCCTTCTATGAGGATTTATCTTTGAATAAGATTCACCACACTGTTAGAGACCACATAAATAATGAGAAAGCTGTTTTCCTCCCCACACCCTAATTGCAGCACAAAAGTCAGACGGTACAGACTATTCACACAACTATAGAGCACAGAAACCCCCCTCACTTATCGTCCCTTGCTGCTGTGAAATGCAGATAAAGCCACATAGTATCTCATGCCAAAAAGCAAGAAAATTACCTATGCTTACATAGACCTATCTTGGAAGCAACTTTCACGAGTCCACTTTGCGGACTAGGAACTGATTGCATAAGTCTAGAAAACTGAATGCTGGGAGTACCCATTATAAAATGATGTGACTAAGAAGAGACATGGCAGGAGTCTTCTTCAACATTAAAAAGATAGAACAAACAGCCCTACATGCCCACTGGAGCTTCATGTGCAGAAAGATTCCAGCTGACCACTACAATAGCCTTGGTGGAGAATGAATACTGAAGCCCTGGGCTAGGTTCCTCAGCTTCCCTGAGTCTCAATACAACCATGGGTTCAGAACGCTTCAGGTAAAATCAGTCCCTCCACAATGGAATATAATACACTGAATAGCATCCTAGAAGTTACCTTCTAGGGTTATTTTCTATGATGAGCAAAATACTCCGTTCTATTAGACTACAAGGGAAGGTTTATCATGTCATGTGTCACAGAAGCACTAATTAATGCTAACATGGGAGGCAAAATACTCTCTTTTGCTAAGTCCATGCCTGGAATTTCTGATTTATGTACAGACAAGTCAGCTACCATCTCTCCACCAGAACATATCTACCTCTAAGAGGACAGACAGTAAGCTAATTTTCTCTTCCCACCGTCTGCTTGCAGTACACTGCACAGCCCTCAACGCAGAGACTACTTACTACTGCAAGTAGCTCAAAGCCTAACACATGATGTCTTGACCTGAGCTGTTACCTCCAGAGTGAGCTTTTCAGATTGTATCAGTACCTTACCATTTAACAGCGAGCACTATGGCTGAGTAGGTTAAGAAAGAAATGATAAACATGTGACTGAAACCAAGGGGAAAAATCTTAGGTTGCAAGCAATCACATCAAATAAAAGAAGAATTTTTGGAAGGGTTCTCCTGCTCTGGAAAAGCTGGGAAATTTGCAACAGAACCGCAAACGGCTACAAATTGCCTCCTCACCAATACTGAACATCTAAACCACCAGCACTATTAAAAATAAAATATTTTAGTCAACTAGAATATGGAAAATAAAATTATTTATTTAAAAAAAAAAGCTAGCCTCTTTGTTTCTTGAGGCCTGATTTTCATTAATGTAATATTTCTGTTAACAGCCTTGTCTACGTAAGGCATCTGTAGAAAGTTTTTATTGTTAACTTAATAGTGAAAATCTAATAAAGGTTGTATTTGAATTTTCCTATTAAACTGACGTCAATGGCAGTCTGAGAATCAGATTGTTACAACCCAGACTATGAAACAAACATTCAAGTCAGATGCTATAAATGTAGCCATTGCATACTGGTAAGTGTGTTTTAACATTTTTAATCAGGTCTCTGGGTAGAGCCAAGATACACTTGGCATAGAGAAGAGGGGGGAAATTATAAAAATGTACACATTTTTACTTGGAAAGTTGATTATAATTTATTTCCAGGAAGATGGAATAAAAATTTAGAATACGCACACAGAGTTGCACTTGTGCAAGCATATGTACAAATACTAGAGCATGGCCAAGTTGCTGGAGTTTGATGTGTTAGTCAGCACTTGCCACAAGACAGACTAAAGGTGACATGTTATCATCCCTGAATTTTCCTTCCAGGACCCTGTGTGGCACAGGGAACCCTAAAAGGAGGAAGAAAAGAGGGGAACCAACAGCAGTGCTAAAGCAGCACAGGAAACAACACACTGGTATGATGCAGAAATAAGAAAAGGAAGGCGTGTGTGTAGGGAGAGGAGCTTGTGGTTGGGGATTCAAAGAGTTTCCCGAGAACAACATTACAGGAAATTTGAAAATTCCACCTAGGATTTCCATCAAAGGGAATAAGGGGTCCCACACCTAATCAAAACCTTTGCACTGTTTGGAAAAATTCACCTTCCTCAATGTTTCAGACTTTTATAAAGACAAAAAACAGAAAACCAGATAAAACCAGCAAAACAGGAAGACTGTGGTAAGGAAGAGCCACACGGAACAAGAGCTGATTGGGAGTTGAAAATGGCTCTCTTGGCCATCAACATTTTGGTTTCCAGAAATCTGCCGGTATGGGCACAGGTTGCCCACAAGCACGCTGCAGATCTCTTGCCAGAGTAGCACACAGTGGGGCGCCAACATGTACCATGCTCCCATACGCACTGATGGCTTTTTTTGCCAGAAGCCATGATAAGATCAAAGGGAGATTGAAAGAGTAAACAAAAAGTCAACACACATGCACATATGGCTATACGATTTGCAATTCTTATTGCTACCATACAGAGCCTGACCCTTATCAGATTTCAAAACCTTTCAAACGTGTGAAAGAAGGATGTATTGGAGAAGAGAACCCTCCATTTTTTCATTTTTCCCATAAAGAAGGATTACACATTTGCATTTTCAATTCAAACAGAAAGGAAAAGCACTGGAGCTTTGTAATAATTATGAAATTACTTGGAATATAATCCCAATCACAGATTATTTCATTAACTGGAGAACTGGTGTTCAAAGCTTTCTCCTCTTTCAACCCACAATGTATTTCTAGAGCCTGCAATAATTAAATTGGAAATCAAGGAGAAAAACAAAACAAACAAACAAACCCTGCTTTAAAGATCAACTACAGTTCACAGAACTTTGGGCTATGTATTATTTGATGCTAAAGAAGCGGCAATTTACAGATGGATGTTAGAAAACTGAATTCTGTTGCCAAGTATTTTCAAGACTCTTGGCAGTACTCAGCAGCTTGGTCTTGGATGCCAGATTGGGAAGGGATGCAGCAGGGAAAGGGAAGGAGCCCTGTGGCCTATGTTGTATGTAAAGTTGGGACAAAGAAATGGCAGTGCCAGTGCAGGCTCAGGTTTCCTGCTGCAGATCTGATCTCTCTGCAAGCTGGGGGTATGCTGTGACATTGCACTCGAGAATGGAGTTATGCCAATACTTCAGAAGGGAATGGAAGTGCTGAAGTCCCTTCTATCCCTTCCCCTTTTAAAACCACATCTGTAAAATGCAAAGTCACAATAAAGGAGAATAAAGAATATTCCCTTGAATAATGTATTTACCTGATGTGAAAATGAAAACATTCAACTTCCTTCCAGTCAGTGGCACACTGAGACGCTGCAGATGCTGAAGCCATGGCCTATCACAGCTCACTGGAGCGCAGTCTGGTTCTGGTTACGCCAATGGATATTTGCACTGCACAGAGCACTGGGGAGAGGGTTTCCTGTGCGAGGGTGAAATGATCTCAAACTTGATTTACGGTATATTGTTACACCACCGTCTAGACGTGACTAGCTAGCTCAGGAACCGATAACAGCAAACCCCTGACAATAAGCTCAACAGAGGCTAATCCTGCCAACACTGTGGAGCTGGCATACTTCTGTGGGACAAAACCTCTCCTGCATACAACCACCTCCGCAGACTAGTCTCCTATTCTTGACTTTCTCTGGGTGAGGGAAACGCAAAGTAAACTTTTAGAAGCTGTGACACAGTTTACACAATCTCCCTGAGGTCAGTTATGGGGATTTTACAGCCCCTTTATGACATTTCGCCCAGTTGCAAAGGGGAAGAGTTGTTCAAGTTATGGCTCCAGCTTACAAAGTCTCTCTGGTACAGGTCAGAGCTCTCATCTGCATACTAGGAAAGTACTGTGTGACTGCTTCAGGGTCTTGGAAAGGACCTGACGGCTTACTTTTGCTATACCAGTAAACAGCATTGTCTAGCCAAGGTGCAGCTTACTTTGGCAGAAGACTCGGCAGGAGGATTAGCAACAGCACCAAGAGAACTTTCATGCTTGAAGTAAGTGCAGCTACACCTGGACTTCTGTTGACAGAATTATGCTTGTATGAGTGGAGGGAAAATCACTTCCTGACCAACCCAAATGTGCCAGTGAAATCCGTAAGCACAGAGTCAGGCTTTAGAAGAAACCACTCTGCAACTCCTGGCACCTGTTGTTATAGTGGAAATTTCAATCACAATAACCTGCAGTAATTAAATGGACCACAGAAGGACTTCTGCCCTCAGGGAAGGCATAAAAGAATATTTCCTTCAGCAAGCTGGAGTACATCCAGCACCAGTGCAACTGTGCAGGACTGGGTGTAGCAATATCAATGTCTCACACGACAGCCACTGGCAAGGAAATCAGATATAGGAGGTGTGGGAAATCTTGAGCCCTTTTTCTCTTCAGTCATGTAGCTTTTCATCTTCACCAGAAGCTCCTGTTCCAATGCAAGGAAAACAAATTACCACAGCTGACCGAGAAGTCAGCTAGGATGCATTGCTACATGAAGAGCTAGGTGTGAAGTTGAACTGCAAGTCTGGAGCATTCTTGGAGGAGCACCTATCCACGCTTCCTTCCTGCAGCAAGCTCATTTAAAACTTAAATTCATCAACAGCAGGTCCTGGGCGAGGCTAGTTAGCCAAGACAGCTCTCAGAGAGGATGGAACACAGGAGGCCTCAATAAGGAGGATGAGTAAGGTATGCTTCCAGTAGGTTCCCATGAACTTCCACAATCCACACTACATGTGTCAAGAACATTTGGGCCAGCAATAAGGTGCCTTCAGTTTCATATGCTCAATTCTCAAGCATGGGCAGAGGGCAGACTAATTTCAGGACCACTGCACAGATATCTAAAACCTCAATATTTTGAAATCCATCTTCATTTTCAGAAGCTGAAGACCTCATCATTCAACTTAGCATAACAGCAATTTTTCAACTAGACCCACTTATTTATCCAATATGCAAGCCTTCAAAGATGATAGGATGCATCATTTTTCCTATTCCCACCATATCAGCTTTCACTGAAACTACACATCTTCAAAGATAAGCAGTTACTAGTTGTCCTTATGATAACATCCATCCTATTTTGTCATTCCATTGTAGCCCTGTCAAAGATAAGTGTTATTCTGAGCTGAATTTAGTTCTTTCTGGTTGACTTAGCAAATGTTCCCCAAATCAAATGTTAGTCACAGATACATTCTATAAAATGTAATGCTTAGTAACATCCAAAATAATAAACTCAACAGTATTTTTATGGGTCAGTTCATCTAAACTCTTGCCTACTAAACATTCAACTTTTCCTTTAATGAGCTGGCACTAGGTACTATGGCTGACCCTGTGGCCACACTCATGTATTTAGGAGACCTACCTCAATTTTTTATCTCATGTATTTACAAGTTCTTCAGGAAAAAAGAAATCCACACACAAAGTTGGTGACTTCCAGTAAAGTATATAAGATAGTGAAAAATAAAGCAGTCTATGTTAGCAGAAACATAACTGGAGATCTGCTTGTTTTCTTTGCTGTTTAAGTCTGTCACTACCATTTCAATCCCTCAGTGGCCTCTTGTTTCTCAAGGAAATTCTGACTCATCACATGCAATATATATGTATATTATATATATATATATATATGTATATATAAATGTATTTAAAGTCTACTACTAACCAACAGCAATTCAAAAATTCAGAGCTGAGGTAAGGACCTGCAGCACTGCTGACATCAAGGAAACAAGACCACTACAGCAGGCCTGACTGTCATCAAGAGCTTTTCTTCACATGAGACAACCTGTAGCTGCACAAGGGAGACACAGAGGGCAAGAGACACCCACAAAGAAACCTTGTAAAGCAGGTTGACCCCAAAGGAATTAAGCTGCCTGAGACTGAGTCTGAGAGCTCACAGGTATCAAAGAAAACAATCATGCATCAATATACAAGCAGAGATCTTTGATGACCTCTTCCACTGAAGTACAGATTTTCTTCCTCCTTCTGCTTACAAACTTCTGGGACAGTTCCTCAAACTATCTAACTATCACCGTGCCAGTAGCCAACATTTATCTCTGGTAAGCTAAGCCTTTGTGATTGAAAGGTAGACTTAAAAGCAACCTGAAAAAAAAAAAGCATCAGTGAGCACAAATCCTACCAAATCCCTAAACACAGCCAATTGCAAATACAAGTTCACCACGGACATAAACATCATTCACATTTACAATACATTTCTCTCTCCAGCAGAGCTGGCTCAAAACATGCAGCTCTGGCAGCTGCAACCAACTTAGTTCTCAGGACCAGGAAAAAAATTTCTATTTTCACTGGATTTTTAATCTGTCTCAAGAAAGATCCTGCAGGTGTAACAACTCTAGAAAGTGAGATCCCCACATTATAAAGTTGGAACTAGAAATAAACAATTTTTTTTACTGAAAACATATTCTATATTACATGAAACAATATATCAATGTCTACATCACCTGGAGACAATGGAGGTACGCAGCATCACAGACAGAGTTTATGTGAAAAATCATATCAAAAACAACGCATCTGACCTCAGAGAAGGAAGAAGTTGAACACACCTATGAAGTTAAAGCTAAATGGGCTTAATGAGCTTATGTCAAGCGGGAAGGCTTACGTTGTTTTAACCAACAAGGGAAGGAAGCATGCCAGCAAGGACACCACCAGCAGGCACTGCTGTCCCACCAGGTAACCACTGTTGGCATTACCATGGGCAAAGAAGGGGGTAAAGCCTCCTTCCACCAATCAACGAGCCCTGGTTCCAGCAGCTACCTGTACTACAAGCGTGCATATCTCTAGGTTAGAGACCAGAGGTAATATTCATGTTAGGAGATTCAACTTTGCCCTGTTATATCACTGTTTATTTATACTATAAAAAAGAAAAATCAGATTAAGGTACCATCTCTTAAGCACACATATACCCACTGCCAGGTACAAGGTGATCTTGATTTGCCTGGGGCCTCTAAATATCACTGTAACATCATGAACAATCAGGAGATGTTTGACTCTTGATCTGTTTCTTCATCAGAGAACAAACAAATAACTGAAATATAAAAATATCCTATTAATTACAGGCATGCACTTCTAAGCTTCAAAACCAAAAGGAACCCACAAGTCCTCCTCTCACTCAAGTACATTTACAAAATAGCGTCTTCCAATTACATAATGAAACTTGCCACTAGCTGAAACAGACAAACTGCCAACCTGTTTGAAAATCCATGCTGCTGAACATGTCAGCATAAGGATCTGCAAACTCCCCTACAGGAAGTAACAAAAATGAATACATATGATTCGTAGTCAATGCTTTCATCAAATATCCCTATGTTCTTAATAGTCAAATTCCTACAGGGATAACAATCTAACAGGACAACTTGAATTTGCTCAAATCGTTGTTCAGAGGTCACCACTTTGTGTTTCTCATCAGACAAATCATCCTCTTATTACAATACCATGTGTTATGTCCCTCAAAGTCCTTGACCAACTGTCAACATACAAAGAATCAACACTGGAATGTGCAATCAAACTGAAGCACACAGGAAAAGACAGCACCCAAGTATCAAAGTGCCCAAGTAAGCAAGAGCCTTATGTCAGGATGCACACATGTGTAGTGATATTCTACTGCATATAAGTATAAAATACAAATGTACATGCAGGAGTTTGAGCAAATGTTGCTCGGGAGAAAAACTCTTTAGTAAGCGAGAAATTAACATCCAGTAATCAGAGCAGCATATGTACTTGTTCTTCATGCACAAAGTCAGATCATCCTGACTATGGTTTCTGCAAAGACCAAAATCAGCTTGCAGGCTGACACCACTCTGGGATAGATGTTTGAGATGCCACTTAAAGGAGTTGTGCACAGAAAATCTCGTAAGAAAGAATGAACCTGGCACATTTGTGCCAATGTCTGCATAGCTTCCAGAAAACTGTAGATAGGGAAGGCAGAAGCAATCCTGCACACATGATCTCTTTGAGCAATTTGATGTTGCAATCAAACTTGAAACATGCAATCAATAAATAGAACTCACCAAAGGATTCTAAAGCTTTCACATATGCATTTAATTCAGAACTTTTTTCATGGAGAATCATGAATCAAGACACACATCCCACTTCTGTTAACAAAGGTAAATTTTCATTACACTCAATGCTATGGAAACATCCTAAAACAAGGCATCTTAGTTTTGATTAGCAGACCATCACAACTTAAGCTTTTCTTATTACTGATGAGGTTTCTTAAGATAAAAAGATCTTAAGTCCCTTAAAGCCAGTTAATGCTTGTTCTAATGGAAAAAGTAACTTTTTCCAGCTGTGAAGCAACCCTTAACTCCTAGAGGCCTGAAGTCCCACAGCCAGATGTGACAAGAGTGTTTTCAGGATTAAAAAATTGTTTCGAGCTCAGGGTGCGCTGTCAGGCCACAATAAAAGGAAAATGAATACAATATGCTGGAAATACAACACTAGTACACACAAAAAAATCCAACGCTTTCTTACAGTGTTAATTAATGCCACTGTGCCTGCCAGTCTTATCACACCCAACCACACTAGACCTCCAGGCTGTCATTTGAGGGATGACACAACACAGCAACAGCAAGCTTTCTGCAGGACACAAAATACAGTTACTACTAACCCAACCCGAGAAAGTGCTTGATTTCACAAGCGTTTTTTATTGTTTTTTTCAGTTCTATTTTGCAGAAACCTCTGCATCTGTATTTGGGGGGAAAAGGTGAAGGTGAGCAGGAAGGGAGGGATGAACAGTGGCAAACCAAGGAAACATCACTTCTTCATGTTGAAAAAAAGAACAAAATTTAACAGATTTTCATTTTAAAAGTTTTTCAAACTGAAGGAAAAAAAAAAAGCACTGCAAAAACATTTTTTCTGTATTAACAATCCAAATTCTGACAGGACCCCTGCCAGTGCTTCCTTAGGATGGAGACCTAGACAACTGAGTCATCTTTCCTCTTGTTTTTCAAAGAAAGGAGAAAGCAATGCTGAGTCACACTGTGTACACCAAAGCACTGGACTGCAGTGCGTGGCTGAGATGTAGACTAGGTACACTGGGCCAGCCCAGTCCCTCCAGCCTGGGTAGAGCCATAGGCACGAGGCGTGATCGCTACTGGGTCATGCAGGCCTCCGCCACACGAACTGCCACTAGGAGAACAAGTTTTCAGACAAAGAGGTGGAATCTGTGTGTTCAACGTACTGTAGGGACTCCTACAGATCACGGAGTCCAACTCTCTGCTAAAGCAGATCCCTACAGAAGGTCGCATAGGAAGGCATCCAGGTCTTGAGTATCTCCAGAGAAGGGGACTCCACAACCTCTCTGAACAGCCTGTTCCTGTGCCCCTTGTTCTGCTGTTGCCCACCCATTGACTTGACTCCCACACTTCAGATATTTATAAACAGTGATGAGATCTTCCCTCAGCCTTCTCTTCCCCAGGCTGAACAGTTCCAGATCTCTCAGCCTTTCCTCAGAAAGGAGACGCTCCAGGACCTTAATCCCCTTTGTCACCCTCTACTGGACTCTCTCTAGGAAATCCCTTTTTTGAACAGGGGAGCCCATACCTGGACACAGTACTCCAGATGAGGCCTCACCAGAGCAGAGTGAAAGGGGAGGATCACTTCCCTTGACCTTCTGACCACACTCTATTTTAACTCACCCCGGCCCCTACAAAAGTTTGACAAAATAGTTTATTTGATCAAGGACAGTTCTTTTTCCTTCGCAGTAAAACAACCACCTAATTGTACAATAAATCACTGTCATGCACAGTAACACTCCCTGTTAATAGATTCCAAGTATGTGGTATTCCTTTTACAACACTGCTTTTAAAGAAACACCCCCAGGTACACGCACACACCCCAAACAGAACACCCAAGTTACAACATCAAGCAGCAGAAGTTCAGAGTTAGCACTGTTCAAGGAAGCAATATACCTATCTGCACCTTAATTCCAACCGTGCTAAAGAGATGAAACAAATATACAGCTGGGTGCGTGAGCTACTTGGAGTTTTTCTGTATGCATAATCACTGTATCCCAGTTCTTAGAAACAACCTGCTGCCCTGAGTACCCTGTAGATGCTGCTGCTGCTTCATGTGCCAGCAGTCACGATGTCTGCAGCTCCTGTCCAAATGCGCACCATGCCCTCTGCCTGGCCATCCTGCAGCGCCTAATCTTAAAAAAAGTATCTCTTTTTCTTTTCTTCCTTTTTCTTCCATTTTAAAAATACAAATGCTCTCTCATTGTCAGTAAGTATGCCAGTAATTACTTTCATTTCTCAAGTCTTTTCCCATTTTGTTGTAGCAACTGGTCCAGTTTGTGATTACAGTTTGACATATTTGGCATGTTACTCAGTAGTCAAGACTTTCAGAAGTTGCAGACACTGAAATTACACAAGTCCCCTTTTAAATTAGTAAATTCATTTCTTCTGTTTAAAATTTAAATAGAGGAGAGTGCAATGATAATGAATCTGTGATAGGAGTTAAGGAAGCAGTTGGCAGTCTTTTGCCTTTTCCAGCAGAAAAAAAAAAAGGAGCTGCTTGATTTTTGCATCTCAAATTGAGGTAAATACTGTCCAAATTGCTGCGTCCATGCACTACATATCACTTGCTCCTTGAGCAAAGTGATTCCAGGCAACTACTGCAAAACCTAAAAATTTGTCATATAGAAGAGCTGCTAATCGGGGGGGAGAGAGGGGGGAGAGAGGAAGAGAACTGCAGCAAATTGCTTGGGCTTCAAGTATTCATGAAAATTTTAGTCTATATAGAAACGTTAGACGTCCCAAAATGCTTCTGTTGTGGTTGCTTGGAAAGGAAACACAGCATCTAGCATAAACTGAAAGACTATCAAAAATAAGGTTTGAAGAGGAACAGGCTGAATAAACCTTGAGAGTCAGCATAGGTATGCTTCATTTCAGAGCCCATTACTACATAAGTTATTGCAGTCGTTTTGTGGGTTTCTTACCCTTCAATTTCGTACCATCGCACAAAGTAAAAAGCAGAAGGCTGCATAAAACATGTTACAGTGAAAAACTGAGAAAGCTTCATCTCTACCTCTGATAGTCAGCTTTGCCTGTAAAAAAATGCTTTCATGTGTTAATCTTTTGGTGGTTGAATGCATGGAAAAAATAAACCAAACATTGACATTTAATACAAGGGGAAGATGTACAGCACATCACTGATCTTGAACAGCAAATTACATGACATCTGTTAAGCCACTTAAACCAACAGCACTTATCACTGGGGGGAGGGAAGGGAAGAGAGAACCAAAATAAATACTTGATCATTATTACATCAGTGGAAGTTGGCTTCACTGCAATCCATCCTGACCTTCTCTCCCCAGATCTAGAGATGATGGGGCTCCAGCCCATAATGCTACAACATGAAGGAAAGTACAGTGATAGCAGCAGGGTGGCAAAGTCTTTGGCTGTAGCAAATGAAGACAAGCCCCAATACAGCAGCTGTGGATACAGGAAAAAAAAGGAGGAAAAAAAAAAAAAAAAAAAAAAAACCTACTTACCTTTGAAAGGCCTCAGGTAGGCAGGGATCTCCAGCAAAATACCCTCACCTCTACTGCCAACCCTTCAGTGAGGTCTGGAAAGGAGTGGATCCTGGCTCCACCTGTTCCGGTCACTCAGATGCGTTGCATGCACCTGAGCTCCCCTGGGTTGGCCCTGCCTTCCCACCAGGTGCTCAATCACTGGTTCAGGCCATGACTTAGCATTGCTGCTATGAACCCATCATGGGGGCTACTGCTTGTTCCCATGGCACCCTCCACCTCACCATGAGGGACAGCAGAATTAACTGCAGGTCAAATAATAGATTCATTAGTAGCTGTCATGGTTTTGTGATTTTCGGTTATTGGTATTCCACATCATAACATGTAGTGGATATACCTGGTTCTCAGAAGAGAAGGACTACTACAGTCCCCACAGTACTTTTCTCCTCTGTTACCATTTTCCAGCCGGAGGGAAAAGATAAAAGCTCGCAGTATAAAAACTTGCAGATCACAAGACCTCGTCCCTTTTTTTTCTGCTGTCTCTCGTCTTGGCAGCACCTCACTCTCCAGCCGTCTTATCGTCAGTAGTAGAGTAAGGCCTACCTTGATTTTGGGACATTCTCTCTCTCTGTATTGGATTTATCAGCTTAAATTGTAATTATATTGTATTATAGTGTGTTGTTTTGCATTCCGATATCTTAATTAGTAAATTAGTTTGTTTCTCCTCAGATTGTTGCCGCTGTTCTTTGCTCTCAGGGCCATCTTACCCTTTTCCCTTTTCCCGGGGCATGGGCCCATGGATCCCCCGTCCCCTTCGTCATGGAACCGGGCTGAACGCCCGTAAACCATTGACAGTAGCTTACAGAATTGTAAGACTGACAGACAGAACAGCATTCCTTGGAAAATAAAAACCCTCTGTTGACCTACTTCCACTGCTACTTATTCCTTCCCATTCTTAGGTGAGGTGGCTGAGGATGCTGATCTCCCCCCTCCATTGCTTCTCACCATGAAGGACGGCAGCCAAGCCCAGGCTCTTAGGAGGTGGTTGGTGCCTAGCTGCTGCAAGTTTAAAAGGAAGAACCAGAGCACTTAAAAAACAGGTTTCCATTCACCGAGTAAACTCATCACCCTATTTTCATTGCTGATGTCATGAGAAAAACATACAGCCTTCCTTTTATCTTCACTAAGATAGGATTTTATTGTAGCTTGACGGCATGAACTTCTTATCTTGAACAAAAGTCACCATGAGCCTCAGCATGGCCACACAGTTGCCAAGTGAGGCCTTTTGCATGCTTGTTAGGTACACATTTCCCACCTGTGCTAATGGCACAGCTCTTCTGCTAGCTGAAACTACTCCTCTCTATGCAGACAAGCTGTTTACCCCACCAGGGCCCCTCCTAGGTATCTCCTAGTCCTTTTGCTACACTTCAGCTTTGTAAAATCAAGTAACGTGCTTCCAAAGTGTTCTTGAAATAAACCATTTGTATCAAGCAGAATAAAGTTTTACTAGCATTTTCCCCAAACCAAACATTCCAGATGAATTTCAGTTTCGGTCAAAAAGCTATTCATAGTTACTTTGATTAGGTATCCCTTTTTATAAATAAGTAGGCAATTTAAAACACCTGGAATATAAAATACCTCTTTGTATGCAATGTTTTGAGTACAAGGCCATTAATTTCATGAAATTTACCTTGTGCTTCAAAGTTAACTGAGGTGACTGAACTAGGTGTTACCTCTGAGCAGCTGAGCAACAGTTCAGTGTTTGTGTGCAGAGCCCTGCCATCACCGCGCAGCAGCCAGCAGCCTTTGGGAGCGATCACACCGCCACTGGCTTAGGAAACAGGGATATAAGCTGCACAGAACAGCCCCAAGCACAACAGCAGCACCAGCATCCTAAGCAATCTCACAAGCATTTCCTTCAGGAAGGAAAATGCAGGAGCATCAGCAGTATCATCCACTGTCAGAGAACAAAGTTACGTACCTGATCTGATGAGGTGTGATAAGTGACAGGGCATTTCAGGGCTGTCAACTGCAAGGTTGCTGCCTACAGTGAGGTAAGCTCCCTGCCACCCAGTAAGCGTGCCTGTCAGAAGTTGCTTTGCCCCATGGTTATTCATATTTGAGTGCAAGAGGACAGAAGAGTCAGGATTTGGGCTGGTGGCTTTGCAGAAGTTTCCCTTTTTATTTCAGAAGCATAAGTAGTTTTGGGTTGATTGCTTCACTCCAGCACCCAGTAGATCATCAGGAATGGATTTAATTCTACCAAGCGATGCTGGCACAAGCTAGAGTTTCCAAATTTCCCCAAGACACCATGCAGGGCAGTAGCTCTGTTAAAGATCCCTGTGCTTTGTCCTGCGGGAGCTGGCCCACCTGCTAACACTTTGCAGCCTCATACAATGATAACAATTCAGGCTGGGGAGACCTGGTGAGCTGTTAAGACTGCACCATGTCTGAGCTGAGTCCTTTCCTCCTTTTTATCTCACCGAAGAACTATAAAGCAATGGCCCTCTCCAGAGGTATTCTCCTACATAATTTCCAGCAATTACAAATTCCTTCCGACACCAGGGACCCATGTGTCAGCCATCATTATATGCGCATCCCTTGTCAGGCCCTCCCCCAGAAAGACTCTTACACCAGGGCTTTGACTTAAGATCTAACTTAATAAAGCAAAGGATGTGGAAAATGACACAGTAATTCCATTTATAAAGGAAGTCACAGATACTTCAACATAAGCTGCCCAAAGCAGTTGAGCAACAGGCAAGAACTGATGTCAAATCTGATTCCCAAGCTGAAGTTTAATCCCCAAACCATGCAGAATGCTGGATAAAAGCACCCTACTGATGTCGTTCTCCAAAGCTATTCCATCTCTGACTGCAATTTCCTGACCTGTTCCCACATCAAGAGGAATTTCCGTTACCTTCACGCTGACTCTCGCTCCTACACAGGCAAATGACTGAGTTCTTTTCCCTCCCTGTCCTCCTTTCACGCAGCCTCAGTAACCAGTGTTCTCCAAAAAGACTGCTTTCATAGTATTTTTGCTAGACTCTGCCCACACAGCAAGACAGACGGACCAACAGCCACACAACATGCGGTACATACAGGGTCTGCTGTATCCAGGGTAAAAAGGGTTGGGGGCCCAACATCGCCACACCCCCTAGCAGTGTGGTTTAAATCACCAGGGAAGAACCCAAAGAACTCCCCATGAGGCCATCTTGGCCATGATGCAGCAGAAAATGCCCCTTAACCACAGACCCCCTCAAAGACCTCTGTTTCCTTTAAATGCTGGAGACACTTCAACACTGCACAAGCAGTTGGCCCTCATTCTTTCCCCTCTCCCTCCAAGTCAGTCTTTTACGCTACATTTACAGTATGAACCGGCATTTGAAAACATCAGTCTCATCATTAAATGTTAAGATGATCACTGGAGAAAAATATGAAGAGCCCCAGCGTGACGTCTTTGGTTTAGTGCTCATCTATCATTCCTTTCAAATGTTCGTGCTCAGTTGCAGGATAGAGAGGACCTCAAGGTTATGTTTCTTGCAAATGCTTTCCTGTCTTTCATTGTGCCACCAAAATACCTACAGTTCCATGCAGAAACAGCTTCTCAATAGTTTTTCAAAGGCAATTGTGTTTTCTTGTTGGTTTGTTTGTTAAATCAAGTCACATCATGGATTATATTAACAAGATTTGTTTTCATTTCCAGTTACTCTTCAAATTATTAATATTATTCCCTGCAGATAGATGGAGTGTTTGTGGTTTGCAATGCACACTGACAAAGAAGGTTTATTAGGACAAGGCATTCAAAGCCTTGCTGCCAAAAAATAAACAAACTAACAAAACAAAACAAAACAAAAAAAATAGGGAAACTTCTCTGGGCTGCAGAAAATAGAGCATCCACTTCTGAAATACTTCCCCCCTTTTTTTTCCTTTCCTTTTTTCCTTTCTTTTTACTCCTTTTTTTTTTCTTTCCTTTTTCCCCCTTTTTCACCTAATAAAGTCTCTGGAGTGTATTTTCTTAATTCTCATTTTTCACAGACAATTGAAACAGAAACCTAAATAAACCAAGTTAGAAACATCCTTTTTAATAGCAAAGACAAAGATAGTTGAATGTAGGAGAGATTTAGGAACTAGCAGGGTCTTAACCAGAGTGCTGCCCTCAGGCAGCTGATGTTGTATGAGATGAGTCTGGGATGCCCTAAGAGCTAGATTCAACCCCTCATTGCACCCTGTGCTTTCCAGGTGACTTTGCTCAAGTCGCTTCCCTCCATTTCTCCAGTTATATATGGTGCCTGGTACATTCCACAGTTAAATGCTGAACCAAACCATTTCCCCATCCCCAATGAATATTTTAGATGCAGTTTTGCACACCATGTCAAAAATCAGTTAAGAAGCATTTGACAAGAGAAAAGGAAAAACATCAAAACCAAACAAAAAACCAACAATAAAACCCAGTGTCAACAGAAATGGGGGAACAGAAAAATAGTTACTTGGAAGTGACCCTTGAGGGGGGCAGGAGGGAAGTCTGTCTGATTTTCTTTGGATGCAGTCAGGCAGGAAATCGTTGAGGTGGGTTAAAATACCTTTCTTGTACATGCTTTACAAAGAATTTCCTCTGATTACCGGAGTAATATTTGTTTTCACATCAATCTTTATAAATCACAGCTGTGGTGCTTTATTTCCTCTCTCCCCTCTCCTTATTTTCATCTATTAATAGGTCTGCAGGTACCCACGTATCAATTAAAAATAGGCATATATACTTATTCTATATATAAACACTTCCATTTTGCAAACAGGTTCTCTACGCAACGTAGTCCTGGTCCGAACTGTGTCATTTGCACTTGTACTGCCGAGACCACAGCACAACCCTGCTGTCCCTGTTCTGAGCCCAGGATGCCTGAGTCCACAGAGCCCCATGCACAGGGAGAGAGACATAAATATCAAGGATGTAATTCAATTAATAGCCCTCTAACCACTGCAGACTCACAACTGGAAGCACCAGAATGACAGAAGCATCATCCTAAGCAATATTCCCTGTTTATTTTGTTGGTGGTGTGTTTTTTTTGGGGGGAGGTCATTTCATTTTTTAATTAATTCTGCTTTCCCAGTTCAGGGGAAGGAGGGTAAGACATGTGAAGGAACTTTTAATATAATGTAGAGCTATACAGTTTTGCATTTTCAAAGCAACAGAAGTCTCTGGAAATAATTTTAACCAGGTATTTTAAGCCACCAGTGTGGTCAGCATCACTTTCCAAATGCCATTCTCCAATTTCGGAGCACAGCATGAGAAGGAAGGAAGGCGTTTATCCTTCGAGTTCAATAGATCAAAACACACTACACTCTTTTCTTCCTTTGACCTAAACGAGAATCATGAAAATCTTGGTTCTTATCACAGCTTATCTTCCCCAATGGTGTCACCTCCTCACTGAATACACAGCTCAGTCCTCAGGCCCCAATTGGTTGTGCTCCCCAGACTCCTATGGAAGGTGGAGTGCTCCAGCTCTGGACTGCACTCCCTCAGCCTACTGACATTCATCCAGCTGAGAAACTCTTCCTGATCTGAGACTTTTTTTAAAAAAACCTCCTCACAGTCACAGCAGCTGCTTTATTTCTGTGATGAGCACTGTTAACTAGAGAGTTCTTTAAGAGGATTTAACACACATTTAAAAGAGGGCTTTTATTACAGGTCATGCTAACCAGGTACTTAGTTCTTAACAAGGCAGGTAGATAAAGTTTTGAAAATGAGAATCCTTTCCCTGAAAGATACCTGAGGGCATCTGACATATTCCTAATGACTGTCAAAGCATTCAGAGGTATCTTCTGGGAATGATTATCTCCTGGAGTCAACTGGGCAATTTTACAGTTGGGAAGTGGAGATTCTAACAACCTTTTAAGAACCATCCAGTGAGCTCAGGCTGAAAGGACTCCAAAAAAGAAAGAAGGAAGGAAGGAAAGAAAGGAAGAAAGGAAGGAAAGAAGGAAGAAAAAGAAGAGGAAAAGAAGAGGAAAAGAAGAGGAAAAGAAGAGGAAAGGGACTGGGACTGGGAAGGTGAAGGGGAAGGAGAGGGAAGGAAAGAGGAAAAAAGAAGAAAGAAACAGAGAGAAAGAGAGAAAGAAAAAAGAGAGAAAAAATAAACTACCAAATATGGAGTGACAAGCATATTAAAAACCAACCAAGCAAGAACTGCAGGGTGGGGTGGAGGGGTGTCACACCTCGAACGTGCCGTACTTGACCTGAACACATCCTCAGGCCCTTTCTCACGTGAGAGCTCTCCCCGAACTGGAGCTCTGCTTGCTGACGTAAGCAGGGACAGAAAGGACTGGCCCTTGGTGCTTTGTCACGTCCTTCAGATTTTCATCTCTTATCCAGCTCCTGGCCGCTCCATCTCAGTCACACTACACAGCGCTCCGCCAGCAGCCACAAAGGCACTGAGCTAACAAGCAAGCTTCATAAATCAACCTGTAGCCCGGCCAAAACAAAGAGCAGTGAGAAGCCTACCTGGGACCCAAAGCTACCATTGAAAGGGAAGAAAGAGAAAAGTAAACAAAACTCTGCCACCAATCACAACTTGATAATGCAAACCAAACAGCATAGCAGCTCCTGAATCGGGGAAGGGTAAGGCAGCAGAGGCAAGAAATTCTCTGTTTCTTTTCTGGGAACACTGGCCTAAGAAAAAGCAGGCATCTAGACCTGCATGGAAGAATATCCAAAAGTCTATTTTAAAAGAGCCTCTCCTGTACACATATGAAATTTCCCTTGTTGAAGTGCTTTACTACCATTACTGCAAGAAAGGTTCTCCCCAGCATGCAAACCAATCCTTTACTACAAAATAGGCAGGATGAAAAAGAAGTCAGCTACCAGCAGACACGGAGCACACCATTCTTTTCTGGTATCTTCTGACACATCAGAAAAGATCTGGGTTTTGTTTGTAGCCATTTCCACCCTCTCCAGTCCCCTCAAAGAATGTTGTTTGTATATACAAAGCAGGGAGGAGCTGTCAAGTACGAGAAGAATTCAGGGGGAACTCTGGACTTCCAAGCTTCCTCCAGCAGACACTGGATGCAATGAGTTTGGCCTCTGTGGCAGGAAAGGGGAGACTGAGAATCATGTTTCCCTTCAAAATAAGTATTATTCAAATTCCTCTACAGGCTCATTTTGCAGAGCATGAAGCTAGCCAGTCTCAGGCAAGTCACACATTTGAAGGATGGAAGGTTAGATGTGACAAATGAAGAACGTGGCACTGATTCTTCAACTCGCTTAATGTGGTATTTTAATTGCCTCAATTATGGCCAACAAGATAAAGCTTCGAGAGGAAGAGTTCAGCTTCCCAGAAACCTAAAGAGATGCACTGCAACCCTTCAACTTGTAGCAGCTCACCACTAAATCAGAGCTCACAACTTCAGTGCCCCACCTCTCACCCATGCCTCTGGGCCAACAAGAACTAACCCCAGCTTCTACAGCTTTTCCACAGCAGTGTTTAACATGAAATCTGACATGGGATGAGTCACAGGTTCATCCTTACTGCCCACCAAGTTCACCGTAAGTTGAACACAAGATGCACCTCACAAGATCAGGCCAAAGTATGCAGGGCTTCCTAAAGATGAGGACAACAGTAAAAATGCTACATAAAATTAGCAGAGGGGAACGCAAATTCAACGTTTGATATTAAACATCAAAGGAGTAACAGATTTCAATACTTGCAGCTATATTTTGGAGCATCTGACAAAGCAACTTAAAACCTTCTGGCCTGACAAAATGTGTTTTCTTGTAGTGTTGCTCCTCTCCAAAGTGAGACAAAAAAGCAAAAACAGAAGTAGAAGACAGGTAGTGATGCCATTCCAGAATTGTTACCAATAGTTAATAAAAAAGAACTGTGCCATCTTAGGAACCTGAAGAGCACAGCAAGTGCTGCCATCATGAGAGCACAGCCCTGGGACTTCAGTTATGAACAAGGCATCTCCAGGATATCAATCCCACCTACAGTAGGGCAAAGACATACACCTCATACTGTCACCAGATGAGGGAAAGGGGTCAAAGATCAGTCCATGGGAGCTCTCTCTCCAGGTCCATAAGCATCAGCTCACGGAGAAGATTTTTATAAAATACAAATGATTTTCTCATCCAGACAGGGATTCCTTCCTGTTTTCTTGGTACTTTTGTTGTTGCTTTATTCCTCTGAAAGGTTTACAACATCAAGGGAAATGTTAAGAGCAGAACTGAAATCTACAGGCATTTAAGACATAGAAGTAAATAAAGATAGAGTAAGATCTTACTCAAAAGCCAGCCCTGAAAGCTACTTTTTTGCTTCCTATTTCAAATCAGTATGTGCTCACATCAGGAGTGAGCTTGGCATACTGTTCTCACTGGGAAAAATAACACACATATGGAAAAAGTACAAGATGCTCACTGGCACATGGATCACTTAAAGATCTAAAACAAAATGTCTCGACTAATTACATGCCTAGCTCATTAAAGAAATAATTTAAAGGAAACCAGGAATTGCTGCAATTACATATGCAACAGGAATTGGGAAGAAATATTCTTCAGAATATCAGAAACTATTTCCACTATGAAAAGCTCTAGCCACACACAAAGAACACATTCAGGTATTCTGTTTATAACAGATTTTTGCCTGAACATACTATGTATTATAGTAAAAATTGAGATTAATATTTTAAGTAGAAACCCCACTGCAGCTACACAGACAAGCCCATGCAGCTCAGCATGCACGAAGCATTACAGGCATCTCCCCAGGACAGTATCAAAACCACCGGGAGGAACCTTTCAGCTGACTGCTGGCACTGAGATGGCTCTCCTCTTACTCCACACGCATTTCAATACTCACCACACACCAGGCTGAATGAATTAAAGGCTGAAGGAGGATTTCTTTCCAGTGGTATGATAGAGGGACTTGTGCTGTCAACAGCAAACATGAAATAAGCACGCTGAATGTGCGAAGCAGGGCACTGCTCTTGGGAGCCTTGGTACCAGTGGCAGGGGAGCCAGTGAGGGTCCCAGAGCTACAAACTGGCTGAAATGAATACATACGCAGGATGGAACAAACAGGCAATGCTCAGCTAGCTGCTAGTTTTCTTCTTCCACAAAGTTGAATCCCAAAGTGACAAAACTAGAACCATCTACTATAAGGTTTGGAACCACAAAACCCACTATAAACAGATGAACCTCCACTATGAAATTCAGATCCTGTTCTCGACTCTCAAAAAGTCAGCATAAGTTCAGATCCAAGCACCAAAGAAATGAATTATGATTTCCCATCTATGATGCAGTTTCTTTCCAGCCATCACATTCTGTAGCTGAAAAATATTACTCCCTTGTAAATCGCCTTGATTATGAGAGCAACATACAACATCTTGGGACATTTGGTGGAAGTGAAAGATCTCACAGCAAGGCTACTGTTAAATCTTTGCTGAGAAACAAAAAAAGACATCTGTTTTGCATTCTTTGAAATAATTAACTGATTTGTGCGTTACCAAAGTGAAAATTAATTTTATTCTACTGTGAGAAAGTTTGGGAAAAGTGGAAGTTTTCAGTAATCTTTGAAAAGGAGGAAAAAAATGCATCAAGATTAGGCCAGACAAAGAGCCAGTTCCCACAAAAGGCATGATGGAGCTGTGCCAAATGCTTCTAAGAACAGAGCATTTTTTGGTTGTTCTTTGGGAGCCAAATTTCTTATGCCTTCATTCTCTCTTTTATGGGTATTAATAAGATTTCCACATAAATCTGTCTCTACTTAGTCATCTTCACCACTGTCAGACTACAGAGTCTTTCATCAGGAACAACTGCCAACAAAAATGTTTCTGATGTCACAGGAGCCGTGCTATCGCTTCAGCCATCACTCGGAACAAACAGTCCCAAAAAGGTGAAAGGCCACTGCTGTGTATGGAAAGGACTAAAAAAGTGCAGTGTTAAAATTAAGAGATTCCATAAAGAGGAAGAGAGGTGAAATAAGAGTTGCAATCAACCAAATGCATTTCCTGATTTAGTGCTAGCAATTGGGAAATTTTCAAGCATCTTTTTCAAATGAATATACATTCTTAAGTGAGACATCACATAATAATTGGGAATTTTATCCATGATTTTCTGAAAGTGCATTTTTTTTTGACTCTTCTATTTATTTACAACCCCTTCACATTCACATCAAATATTATAACCAGAGCATATCTGTCATCATTGTATGTTTCTTACAAGGCACCAAAGAATTCTTTCATTCAAGCCTTTGCATTTCTTAGAGCAAGGTAACTGCCCCTTGAAATCAGAGATAGCACCTCCTTACGTTCAGACACATAGATGGATTTCTCTGGCTCAGCAAACAAATTAAAAACATTAGACGCTCTAGAATCTGGTTGAAAGGAAATCAGTGAGCTAAGGAAAAGTTATCACCAGGCAAGATGATAATGTTTCTTGGGCAGCAGTAACACTCTGAAACAAGTCTAACTCTGCTTCCTTACACATGGAAGCAGAACTGAGTGTCCAAAGCCATCCCTTCACTTCACTTAATGAAGGGAGATGGGCTTCAAATTTTCTGGACTAGAAGACGGGGAATAAGGAAGAAACACTCAGCCCATTGATGGCAACCATTCTGTCATGGTTTTATGATTTTTGGTTATCGGTATTCCACATCATACCATCATGTAGTGCACTTGGAGTTAAAGAGTTAATGCTCCAGCTCCATGGATCGTGGATAGTTCTGGGTACCTGGTTCTCAGAAGAGAAGAAGAACTACATCTCCCAGGGGACTTTGTGCTGTTCTGTTTCCATTTTCCATCCAGAGGAAAAGATAAAACTGTTGGCAGATCACAAGACACTCTCTTTTTTTCCCTTTCTGCTCATCCCAGCTAGATGTCTCGCCTTCAGCATTAGAGTAAGGCCTCTCTCTCATTTTATTTATTAGCTTCAATTCCAATTATATTGTATTATATTGTATTATATTGTGTTATCTTGTATTCCAATATCTTATGTAGTAAATTAGTTTGTTTCTCCTCAGATCATTGCCACTGTTTTGCTTTAGGACCATCTCCCTACCCTCTTCCCCTTTTCCCCCTTCCCGGGGTGTGGGTCCGTGGGTCCGCCCCATTAGTCATAGAACCGGGCCAAACCATCCCATAAACCACAGACACATTCCTAGCCTAAAATGCAACATTGAGCCACTCATCACATCTCAGAAGACTGGCACTAAGTAAGCTGTTAGAGCATGTGGGTATCAATGCCATGGGATTTCTCCTAAATTTATTTTTTACTAAATAATCACTTGAAAAAATTGATATACCTAAGAGTTTAGATATACAAAATTTTGTTTAAAAATATCTGAGACTGCAAATTCATGCATTCAAAGGACAGCATATGACATAATTATGCTTACAAACACTGATTCCCTATTTTAGATTACAAGAAATAAACTTTCTGCACTATCAATTTTCTGACTGAAGTTCTCTCCTCCTTAACCTGCTATAGTAAATGTTTAAGATGATCTGATCATTTATTTTATCTCAGTTCTAAAACTCTTACCCAAATAAAAGACTTGGAAGCCCCTAAGTCAAGTTCTCAGAAGTAAATAGCATGGTTATAAAGGAAGCCGTCTTGACACAGTTCCCAATAGCTGATGATTCAGGGTGTTGTTTTTTTGTTGTTTTTTTTAAGTGCATATCAGTAAATTTTATAATACGTTGACTTCATTTAAAAAAAAAAGTCAGTGTTCCTCATCATTATACTGAGGACAATATATAGAAACAAATCAAAACAGGAAATAAGTATGTCCATTTGAAGTTGCAGGCTCCCTTCCATTAAGGAACAGCACTAATTCATGGCCAAGAACTTTATCACTTTTGATCACGATTTACTGCGGTTCCCAAAAGAGTAATAAATTCTAAAGATCTAAACAAGACAGCACATCCAGACACAAATATAGAATTTCAAATTCTGACTTTCTGAAAGGCTGCTCAAATGGCAGATCACAGCCTCAAGTCAGGACATTTTAAGGTTAATCTTAGGAATATTCTCTCTTTTCTATTAAAAAATACATAAGAAAAAGAAAAATCTAGATTCAAGGATGATGTCAGCTAAAACACTGGAACAAAAAACAATGAATCTGCCTCGTGGTCACTTCTGTCCCCAAATCTATGCCTTCCATCTAACCAGAAGAACATCCTACATTTTAGGACTAGATTGATTCACCAGGCACATTAGAAAAGAAATGTGAAATAAAGATTGGATAGATTAAAGAGGAAGGAGATGAACAATCTTTCTCTTGACCGCTTCACTTAAAAATGTTCAAGAATTCTCCACAAAACATTCGGTTTTGCCATCTCCCTCTCACCACATCACACGTCCCCAGAAAGCTCAGTTCAGATGTCCTAAATTTCAGCTAAGCCCCAGCCCTGAGTATTTCCTATTAGCTGGCTCTGTCTCCAAAGGTGCCTTGCCAAGAGGAAACAACAGGCTTGGATCCTCAAGTGGAATTTAAGCTTGACTATGTGCTGAAGTGCTGGCACCCCGACCCATCTAATTGTTGCACTATTATCACATGCTCCTCTATTACACTGCTCAACACAAAGACAGCAAACTCATTAAGAATGAGCATGTTGTTTTCTGCAACCTAGAAGGCAGTTTTCAATATCAGTGTGACACAGACGGTATTTCTATTTGCCACTGAGCAGTTTCTAAGGGCAGTCTGCAGCAAGACATGGACACAGCCAGCACTGTCTGAAACAAAGCAATCCAGCTGCATACCCCTAGTTCTACACCTGCCTGCTTCTGGGCATTACGGAAACACAAAACCTCTGCACATCTCAGCAGAGGACTTTCATTGGGAAGGGTAAGGTTCTCCTTCCACCCTCAACCCCCCTCTAATCTCTGAGCCTCTGGCTGAGTCCTCCTCAACACTCAGCTCCTCACAGACACACGGGAAGGGAAGCACAGCACCAAATCCTTCAGTAAAAAATGTTTATTCATCTGAGCTTTTTATAAAATCAGTAGACAATTAGGACTGCATTTAAGAATGAACCTTGCATATGAATTAAGCTTAAACTAAAAGCCAGTAGTGGAGTAAGAATCATGTTGCAACATTTCATCTCCTACAGAATTTAGAAGTCGACAGAAACACAGTGAATCTCAGGGAATAAAGTCTATAGAGGCGGCATTTCTGCCACTCATTTTCAGAATTGTCTTAATAAATAACAAATACTAACCAGTCGATAGCTGCTTTGAAACTAGGTACGCTGCAGCAGTAATATATTCATTATATATAACAGAACAAGTTTTGCCAGCTGAAGCTCATCATTCTTATCTGCAAAAATTTAAGTCTCCTATTTATTTCAACTGCTCTTATCGCACTTCTGACCAGGCAGAGCTCCATGCTGAACAAGCTCCCATTTATGCCCATGAGAACATCGCTGGCTCTGGCAGTGCAGAGAGCTTATCAGCTGCTCACGTCTAGCCAGCTCTCAGCCCCACGTCACAGCCAAAATTAGCGGTAAGCCAGGCTAGGTACCAAAGACACCATATAAAGCAAGCACCTAGCGCCTGGCGCCTCTAGAACTGAGCTGCAGCACCAAGTTCAGCTGTCATATTGGAATGTATGCACTTACAGCACGTAAGTATACGTGCACTTATTGAAGTCACCACTGAAGTACTTAAAAGCAAGAGAGGAAAAAATCAGCAAGTTGGGAAAAAAAAAAACACATTATGACTATCAGAAGTCATGCGGTGATTACAGAGGGTGAGGTATTAAGAAACAAGCCTGCCTATGAAATCAGAAAATACTATTAAATATCTGGGAAGGATGTAACTCAGACTGCAGTCTGTACTCTCAGAGACAAACAAACAGTCCCATCCTTCTATGATACCATTAAAATTGCTCTTGGGAAACACCAGGGGAAAAATAATGACCAAAAAAAACCATGATCATCCCACTGCTAATTTGAATATGTACTATTCTGAGAAGCTGGGGAAGGGTCTGCAGCAAAATTCTTACGAGAAGTGGCTGAAGGAACTGGGATTGCTCAGCCTGGAGAAGAGGAGCTCAGAGGAAATCTTACTGCTCTCTACAACTACCTGAAAGGAGGTTGAGGTGAGGTGGGGGTCAGCCTCTTCTCCCAGGTGACAGGGATAGGACAAGAAAGAATGGCCTCGAGTTGTGACAGGGGAGGTTCAGGCCGGATATTAGGAAACATTTTTCCTCAGAAAGAGTGGTGATGCATTGGAACAGGCTGCCCAGGGAGGTGGTGGAGTCACCGTCCCTGGAGGTTTATTCGCAACAAACGTGGATGTGGCACTGAGGGACATGGCTAGTGGGCACGGTGGTGGTAGGTTGTTGGTGGGACTAGATGATCTTAGAGGTCTTTTCCAACCTTAATGATTCTATGCTTCTGTGAGTCTAAATATATACACACACCTGCATATGAGTATGTACTTATAAAGGTATGATTTATGAATATGCATGTGCGTGCACACACTTATAAAAACAGGCATTTTTAGCAAACCATACCTTCCGTAATCCAAAATTTAAAATGTTCCTGAGCAGCCACCAAGGCTCCATGAGAAGTTAAAGGTGTTCATTGTCTCACACGAGTGAGGTGTAAAGCTCCACACTGTTACAACCACACTTACAGACTCAAACATCTAATTTGTTATCTTACAATTACAAATCCACCTAAACACACTGAAATTCCTTATCAGTGCAAAATACAGCAATCACACATTTTCAATAGCAACCTGTTGTTAACACCACCAGTAAAATAGAAGAGAAATGCATCTTAGAATTTCACCAGCATCTACCACTTTCGGCTGCTTGCCTGGCATCAGGACAAGGATTTCAGTATCCCCAATAAAGAAATGGCCCTAACTGGTGAGCTCTAACAGGCTACAATAAGAAAAAACAAAAATCTCCTACTAAAAGTACTTGAAGCTCTGTAGTAACGGGGACAGGAGAGATAACACATAAGATGTGATTTTGCAGCCCTTTTGGATCTGCCCTTCTGCAGAGATTTGCACCTTTCTGGCTGTCATCTGAAGTGACATTTAATAGCCAAAAACAGATGAGGTGTTGTTCTATTCTGCAGGCTATGCAAAGCTTGGGCCGGTCTACCTAGATTAGAAGTGGAGAAAACATGGCTCAGATGCAACTTCTCAGCTGCTACCTCACCCTTCTGAAGTTCCTTCTTTCCCTGCTGGTCAGATACACAAACACAATGCTCCTGAGGGTCTCTCTGCAGACTGCATCCCAGTGACATCACTGCTGCTGCATTTTAAGGTCGATTTGGGGTACATACTTTTGCTGGGAATCTCTATTTGTATGTAACACAAGTTACAAAATACATCAATGTTCTGCCTATACTCCATGACACTGATCACAAACACCACTTGGTTTATTTAAAACTATGGCAAAAGCAAGTGCAAGAGACAAGCAGAAGTGTCTGTTCTTCAGGGTGAGGAAAAGCTCTGGTTCTTGCTGGTGCCATGCGTGCAGCTCCAGCATACAGAGATGCATGAAAGTATAACCATCCTGCTGGAACTCTTAAGTGCAGGAACTCAAAAAAGGGTTAACCTTTGGCATTCAAACACTCACACCTTTCCATATGGATTTCATTTCACGAGCAAGCTTGTGAACAAATAGCAGCTAGAAGAATGCCACACAGAATAAGTGATCTTCAGTTTTAAAGTTAAGTTACATCATTCCCCTACAATTTTAACACTTTTACACTAAGGAAAATGGAGTCTATCAGGTATTCCAATACACAGGTTTAGTTAAACCAAAAGAAGAAAACAACAGAAATCCAACAGCTGCCAGTGACTCCATCCTCAGAAAACAGTAAATTCTACAGCTTTCCAACAGACATCAATGTATTATTACCTTACACAGCTCTCAGTCAGGCTAAGGTGTTTCTAAAAGAAACATTTAGCCACCCTAAGAGGAATGGTTACTTTCAGAACTGCCACCAGTGCCTGTCTCAGGAGTTCAGCACCATCAGAGCGCACTGTGAGTGTGTCAGAAAAGCATCGCTCCTTGAGCGGTAGGCACAGTTCCACCAAAAAGTAGTGATGCAGAATATAAGCCTATTATAAAATTCAAACCAAAACAAAAATTCTATCTATAAAACAAAACCCAGCGTAGGCAACCAACTAAATACAGACTGTGGAAAGTCACTTTTCACCAACAGATTGGGGAAGTAGACAAAGGGACCTCGGCCACAGTTGGAGCTAGTTATGATGTGGAAATTTCATATTTTTACAAACTTGCACAGGTCATGAGAAAAGAGGAAAAACAGAAAAAAAGCGTCTTTAACTATATTGATGCTCCTAAATATCTTCTCCTTGATTGTTTTCAGAAGTTATCTGCAGTAAAAATAGAAGCACAGTTGTCATGCAGCAGTAGGTCCCAGTGAGTGGCTCACAGCAGATACTTCAGATACAACATGAAGAAAAATACAGCATGTCACAAAAGAGGAGTAAAGAAATTCCTTCCTAACTTGTGTCAGACTATAAAATAAATAAAAATAAAGGCTGTTTTTCCAAATCTCAGCCTGTTTGGAATAAGAAGCTTATACATTTCAGTAATTACTAACAAAAAATGTCTAACGATTTTAGAAATAGCTTCACTCATACCCTTATGACACATGGTCCATGATCAGCATGGATCTATCACATCCAACCTGACTTCTTTCTAACAGTTAAAACTTCCTAACAGTTAAAACTATGGATCTTTCTTCCCCCAAATTCCATTCTCTTCTTCAATTTTTTAAAAAATACCATTCAGCACTCTTCTGGCAATCTTGTCCTTACTTATCATTCCATTCTCTTCTTTGATGACAACAGGAGGTTTGGGCTATCTGCGGACCCCAACCATTCTCTTTGGCTAATCAAAGCCCCACACAGCACGGCAAGACAGAAATTCCCTGAGCTGGCTTCACTTTAATGCTTCATATAGAATCACAGAATCATAGAATCACCAAGGTTGGAAAAGACCTCCAAGATCATCCAGTCCAACCATCCACCTACCACCAATATTTCCTCACTAAACCTCAGTACAACATTTAAACGTTTCTTGAACACCTTCAGGGATGGTGACTCCACCACCTCCCTGGGCAGCGCATTCCAGCCCCTGACCACTCTTTCAGAGATTAACCATTTTGTTCACAAGCTTGCTCGTGAAATGAAATCCATATGGAAGGGTGTGAGTGTTTGAATGCCAAAGGTTAATCATTTTTTGAGTTCCTGCACTTAAATACAGAGATTTATCTATATACGCATGTGTACTTGTATATGTGTATATATATACATATAAAGAGATAGATAGACCCACACACACAATTTATCAGCGCCCAACACTGCCAGCTGACACAACGTCTTTTTCCTGGTGGGTTCCAAAAGTAACAATGCAATTTCACCAGCCAAACTCACACAGTCAATATCTTTCCTGCAGGGCCTATTTCTCTGTTTGTTCGGCAGCACTGTAGGGTGGCACCAGGACCACCGGGCTGCCTCCTACATGCAGCAGTGTGAAAGGACCAGAATAACAGTGCTGTTCCATCAGCACTTCTTTGCACGGTGTCTTCCCATTTTATTTATAAATAATCATCTGTACAAAGAAAGAAACGTGAGATGCCACCATAAAGCAATAATGATTTCTGTTTCTGCAAATTCTTAGCAACCTCTTTGCACTGGGATTTCCAGTTACTCACATGGCTTGTAAGAAGACTTCCAAAAGCCTAAAAGTTTCAAAAACTCTCAAAAAAGAAAAAGAAAATAAAAAATTAAAAGAAAAAAATCGAAAAGCAGTTACTGTCGCGTGGATATGTGGGGGGGGGGGAAAGAAAAAAAAAGGAAAAAAAAAAAAGAAAAAGCCATCTCGTTAAGTACCACGGACAGATTTTGGCGCTGCCGGGGCCGCGCAGGGGCTCGCGTGCCCCCTAGGGGAGCGCTGCGGCCACGGCCCGGCCCAGCTCGGGCTGCGGTGTGCGGCGGGAAGACAGCGGGAGAGAGCGGCCCTTCCTCGTCCCATCTCGTTTCATCTCCCGGATTCAGCTCAGAGAAGAAAATACCGAAACATATCCCCACCTGGGCAGGCACAGAGTTTTTATTTTCCCGTTTGCTGTAGTTTTTTCCCCTCTCCCTCACAGATCCCCACTCCGACGCAGAGAGCTGCCGATGCTCCTGCTGCACTTGGGGCAGGGCTCACAGCAAGCCACGTTTTAAAAAACACACACAACCCAAAACCTGAAAAACGGGTCCAAAGCTGCAGCGCTCACTGCTGAGCAGCGCTCAGAGCACAGGGGGGACTCTGAGGAAAGGATCCATCCGGGAGCTTCTGCAGAACCAATGGAGAAGGAAAAAGTGCCCACAGAACAGCTCTCACTTTTCTCTCAGCCCTCACCTTTATTCCCTTATCTGCTCTGAGCTGCACATCTCTACCCGCATTCCCTACACAAATCACAGCCTCCCACACAGTGCTTTTATTGCAGCAGCCCTCTCCTTCCTCCAGAAGCACTGCTTTCCCCTCCACCTCTCACACACAGGTCACTGTTGGGCTGTTTATTTAATGAACACGACAGCCAGCGCACACAGGACGGCTTTCAGTCCCACAGCCCCGCGTTTTCACACCATGCAGAAAGAGCCGAAAGTCACTGCTGGATTTCACTTTTTCGGCCAACCTGTTTCTGGATTTACCCGATCGGGTCAGGCGCTATTTTTGTCTATTGTGAGAGCTGCATCAGCAGTTTTTTTTAATTCTTTTGGTGAGGCTGAAAGGGAAAAAAAACACATAGGTGGGTTTGCATAAATGAAATCATGCAAAAAATAATAAAATATATACATATATGTATGCATATATAAAACCTCTGGAATGGCCGTGCGATTCCTCCTGGAGCCGTACTCAGAGCTTGCACCCAGTTGGGTTGCAGCAGGTCACTGGGTGGTGGCTGTGCCACGTTATGCAGCTTCTGTTGACCCGAGTGGTACCGCCAGTAAATCTTAGCGGAGTAATTACAGCTCAGTAACATGTATTAGAAGAAGGAGGTTAATGCACCCCATGTCTAATAGGAGACACGCATTAGGAAGTGTCTACATTTATCTGCTTTTTCTTCTCCGGTGTTTAAAATCTCGGTATGTTGCACGCAGACCTACACTGTTCCCAGGCCAAGGGGCAGGATACACTCACTATTAGTTATATGGGAAGGGTACATCAGACAGACAGGAAAGGGGATGGAGGGGGGAAGTGTTACATTCCCAGCACTGACAGAGCTCTCACTGCCAAACAATGAGAAAGAGGAACAAATACTTAATTTCCCCTTCAAAAAAAAAAAAAAATCCATCCAATCTATTTTGTTTCCTCATCCATTCCTCAGATCTTATCCCTGGAGCGCCATCTCTGACCACGCGAACTGTCACAGCGCTGTCCCCCAGACCCACAACAGGGAGCTCACGGCTCATGGAGCCTTTCTGTGAGGACAGGCAGGGCTACCTCCAGTGCCACCAACAGGGGCACACCAGGCTCCCGCGGCCTCTGGGTGAGGGCAGGGGAGGCGGCACCCGCATCGCTTATCAGCCTCCAGAATACAACAGCCATGCAGGGTTTTGAAGGGGAACACCAAGACACAGACCACCCCCTCTCTGCAAAACTGTCTGCAAAAAAGCAAGGAAGAAACTCTGAAAGCCGCTTGTGCATTTACGGGGCAAAAAAAAAAAAAAAAAAAAAAATTGCTCATTCATTCATTCATTGTCTGTCTCATTCTCACCCATTCACAATTTCTCCCTGCTCAGAGCTGGGCGAGCTGAGTTGAGCCCTGCAGGAGTTGCATGTCCTCAGCAGCACCAGCAGAACCACGGGAGCAGCGCTCAGCTGCGGGCAGGAGCAGGCTGGGAAAGGGAAATGCACAGATGACCAGGGAACGGGCTGAAATGGAGGGGAAGAAAGCATCAAAATGAGCCCCCAGTTGAATTAAATCAGAACTTGTTAAGAGCTCCTTTAGAAACAAAAGAAGGCTCTATCTGAGTGTGTGCGTGTACATCGGTAGGGGTGGTATTTTTCTTAATTAAACTTTCTTTCTAAGTTCCTTTTGGAACTGACAAGCGATTCAGGTGAGATGTTTCCACAGAATGAATAATTTACAGTGACATGTACATTTGCAGCTATTCCTATGAGTGGCTTAAACACAGCTTACGTACTCTTCATTGTAACCATATTAATACATCTCTCTGTGATGTCACTTTGCAACTCCTGGTACTGCCCTTTGTATCACAAGGCCTAATAAATCCAAATTTGTGTTCTAGTAGGGAAAAAATCAGAATGCAACCGAAATATGTGTGACCAAACAAAACTGAACTCAGAAGCTCCGACTTTTGCAGACTCTCCTATTCACAGAAGCAATCAGGGAGGGAGGGAATCGCACTCTGGAAAATAGAAGTTTAAGTGCTCAGCAGTGGAAAAGCGTACACAGGACGTGATGGGAAGCACCTCTAAAACCTCTCCTACTGTTACCCAGCAGCTGCAAGCAGACATTTCACCACAACGATACAGATCCATTTCCTGATAGAGATGGGTGGTGGCTCTTGGACACACCACCAAGTGCCTTTAGACCCAGGGTACGCTTCTTAATGCCGGGGGTGAGGGCAAGCCCGCTCCTGTTTGTAAAGCCCTCCTCTCTATTTTTAACAAGTTATATTTAAAGCTGTCCAAAAGAGAAACATTTACCTATGGTTTCTGTAAGTCCGCAGGGAGAAGATGTTTGGCTACAAACACATGCGCTGTTTGCTGGGAGGTGGGAGAGCCCCACTGCCCGCAGCACTTCCCTGAGATCTGGGGTCTCTGTTCCTCTGCACTGCCTCACTTACTGAGGAAGCCCATTCACGTACAGCCACAACGTGCTTAAAGACGAGCGAAAAACTCGCCCTAGACGTGGAAGTAATGATCCATTTCGAACCACGCGGTGACGCAGGTGACACCAGATCTCGCTATTGATTAATACTGAGCAAGAACAAAAGAAAACAAAATTTGCCAAAATCCCGCAGTGGGTGCACAGAGCAGTGCCAGCACCCAGCAGCCCAACCTGGCATGGGGTCACAGCTGGCACTGCCCTACGGAGAGCGCGAGCAGGGCACACCACCACCTCGGGTCCATGGCAGCCCTCCATGGTGTCACTGCCTCCGTCAGGGAGAGAACAACGTGGCCACAACCACGGAGCCCCATCCCCGAATGGCTACACTCGGACACGTGAACTGGAAAAGTGCAAGAGTGGATGGAAATGTGTTTAAAACATCACAAGTGCTTGCTGTAAAAAGCCACCAGAAAAGCTGAGCGCCGTCGAGGAGAAGCAGAGTTAATTCCTTGCCTTAGATATTGCATTTACCAATCCTTCTCACACCCTTCTCTCTCGGTTTGTAGGAAAACAGTCAGAATTGAGTCCAACTTCTATTTTTTCACACCATATTTGCCGGGATGCTGCGGTCAGTATTTGGTTCATCCAAACAAAAACACTAAATAAATAAGTACATAGGTTGTAAGTAAGCCTCAGGTGTATCAGGCTGTCAGGCCCTCTGCTAGCAAATGTCAGAACCGACCACAGAGGGTTGCAACCAAACCATGTCCAGAAACAAACCTCCCACCCGCACCATTTGGTTCGGTGCCATTGTTGAGAAAACACCGCAGTGCTCATCCACCAAGTGACCAAGTGGAAACCTTCGGTGCGGAGCAGCAGCTCCAGGTGAGCACTGCTCACAGAGCCCTTTGCAACACCGACTGGAAAAGAAAGGTTTGCCCGGGTTTCCCCCTGCACCTCCGTGCAGGGCTGCACGCCCGGGCCAGGAACAGCTCTGTTTGGGGTGCAATCCTACACCCCCCAAAATAAGAATGCACTCCGAGCAGACAACCCTGCCGAACCCGTGCCCGTGGCAGGGCTCTCTGCAGCCGTGCGGTAAAGATGTCTGTGTGTTTCTTCTCCCGTTTTTTCAGGTGCGCATTTACAAGGCTGCGCGGCCGGCGAGAAAGTTTTCCCTGCTCCGTGCAAATCACGGCCTCTTAAAGGCAACAAAGTTGCGATGAATGGCAGCACCCCGATCGGTTCGCACACCGAGCCGAGGAACAGCGTCAGGCACGGCCCCGGGGAGGCAAAGTGCAGCGAAGCACGGCGTGCCGCCCGCAGGGGCCGCGATCCGTGCCCCGATCGGGGGCTGCTCCCGCCGCTCCCCGCACGCACCCCGCCGGGTCCGGGCCGGTTCAGCGGGGCGGCCGGGACGCCGGCGGCACGGCGGTGCGGTACCGTACCGTCCGCCTCAACTTTCCGCCGCGCTCCCGAAGAGCAAACCCCGCTCCGGGCTGCGAGACACGAAGCGCTCCGAGCTCCCTCCCGTCTCCAGCGCCCGGGGCAGAGCGGCCCGGGTCCGCCCGCGGCTCCGTCCCGCTGCTCCCGGCGCCGCGCGCCCGTCCCCTCGGGGGAGCGGTCGCGCTCCGTTCCCCACCGCCGCGCGCCGTGCCTTACCTGCTCGCGGGGGATGCAGGGCAGCGAGGTCCGCCGGTGGCTCTTGCCGCCGCCGCCGCCCGACATCTCGGCGGAGATCATGGAGCTGGACCGCCGCCGCCGCCTGAGCGCCGGGGCTTCGTCCGCGGCCGGGGGGGCGGCGGGAGGCTCCGCCAGCGGGGCGGCCCGCCGCGGGGGCCAGAGCCGCTCGGCGTAGCCGGCCAGCAGGACGCCCAGCAGCCCCAGCAGGTAGGCCAGGTAGGGCCGCCAGGACGCCGGGACCCTCTCCAAGGCGACGAGGGACGTGGTCCTGGCCGCGCTAGTGACGGCGAGCATGAGGACGCCCTGCCGCAGCCTCAGCACCAGCCATGTCGCGGCGGCCAGGCAGCTCAGCACCACCCCCGCGGCGGCCAGGGAGCGCCGCCGGTCCTCCCCCGCCGCCAGCGCCGTCCGCGCCACCGCCTCCCCCCCGCAGC